>NW_025776522.1:0-160592 GCF_021130785.1 Homalodisca vitripennis
TTTTTGTTAATAATCCAAATTTACATTCCCTTATGATTCAATGTCACTTCCAAGGTTTTTAAATTAGTTATCTGCAACAGAAAAGACCCGACTCATGTAGAAAAGCTATGAAAACACTATTAATACCAACGAAATTTTAATATCTGTATAATCTTTTAGTAACATTAACCACCAATTAATGAAATGTAATAATTTTAAATATTGAATTCATTCTAAATCTCTACTATTTTTAACAAGACACAAGCTAGCTAGTCACGTCTTTGTAAATTTTACTATTTAAAAAGCATGCAAAATGTTTACAAAGTTAATTAAAATAAAGTTTTAAATGATAAAACTTAATCAAACATACTATGTTATGTGTACTTATTTCCTGAAAAAGCTAACATATTTTAAATTTTAAATATTAACCATTAAAATAATAATAGATAGTAAATAATATTACTTATCTTTTTATGTCGTAGGATAATGTTGACTTGCAATCTTCGGGAGGTAATATGCATACTTACAACAAACCTCCTTCTATTTTCGACTTTATTATACTTCCCAATTTATACACTTTTAGGTGCGTCGTGACTCTAAAATATTTATCATTTTTTAACCTGAAAGAATAAAAAATCTATATAAATATCATAATAACATTATAGGGAATAAACTTATATAAGAACATATATTTTGGTTAGACACATTATAAATGTTACATGGAGTATTACTTGCCTCTTTGTAGTATTGTGTAGTAAGGTTCATTTTAATTATAAATATAGAAGTGTTCTGCATAATATTTCTCTCTATCCATTAACTTTTATTCATAATTTTAATATTTGTACAACCCTTTTTGATTTGATGTAATTATAGTACTGTACTGCTTAATATGTCTCTCAATCGTTTCATTTTTGTTAATAATCCAAATTTACATTCCCTTATGATTCAATGTCACTTCCAAGGTTTTTAAATTAGTTATCTGCAACAGAAAAGACCCGACTCATGTAGAAAAGCTATGAAAACACTATTAATACCAACGAAATTTTAATATCTGTATAATCTTTTAGTAACATTAACCACCAATTAATGAAATGTAATAATTTTAAATATTGAATTCATTCTAAATCTCTACTATTTTTAACAAGACACAAGCTAGCTAGTTACGTCTTTGTAAATTTTACTATTTAAAAAGCATGCAAAATGTTTACAAAGTTAATTAAAATAAAGTTTTAAATGATAAAACTTAATCAAACATACTATGTTATGTGTACTTATTTCCTGAAAAAGCTAACATATTTTAAATTTTAAATATTAACCATTAAAATAATAATAGATAGTAAATAATATTACTTATCTTTTTATGTCGTAGGATAATGTTGACTTGCAATCTTCGGGAGGTAATATGCATACTTACAACAAACCTCCTTGTATTTTCGACTTTATTATACTTCCCAATTTATACACTTTTAGGTGCGTCGTGACTCTAAAATATTTATCATTTTTTAACCTGAAAGAATAAAAAATCTATATAAATATCATAATAACATTATAGGGAATAAACTTATATAAGAACATATATTTTGGTTAGACACATTATAAATGTTACATGGAGTATTACTTGCCTCTTTGTAGTAATTTGTAGTAAGGTTCATTTTAATTATAAATATAGAAGTGTTCTGCATAATATTTCTCTGTATCCATTAACTTTTATTCATAATTTTAATATTTGTACAACCCTTTTTGATTTGATGTAATTATAGTACTGTACTGCTTAATATGTCTCTTAATCGTTTCATTTTTGTTAATAATCCAAATTTATATTCCCTTATGATTCAATGTCACTTCCAAGGTTTTTAAATTAGTTATCTGCAACAGAAAAGACCCGACTCATGTAGAAAAGCAATGAAAACACTATTAATACCAACGAAATTTTAATATCTGTATAATCTTTTTTTAACGTTAACCACCAATTAATGAAATGTAATAATTTTAAATATTGAATTCATTCTAAATCTCTACTATTTTTAACAAGACACAAGCTAGCTAGTTACGTCTTTGTAAATTTTACTATTTAAAAAGCATGCAAAATGTTTACAAAGTTAATTAAAATAAAGTTTTAAATGATAAAACTTAATCAAACATACTATGTTATGTGTACTTATTTCCTGAAAAAGCTAACATATTTTAAATTTTAAATATTAACCATTAAAATAATAATAGATAGTAAATAATATTACTTATCTTTTTATGTCGTAGGATAATGTTGACTTGCAATCTTCGGGAGGTAATATGCATACTTACAACAAACCTCCTTCTATTTTCGACTTTATTATACTTCCCAATTTATACACTTTTAGGTGCGTCGTGACTCTAAAATATTTATCATTTTTTAACCTGAAAGAATAAAAAATCTATATAAATATCATAATAACATTATAGGGAATAAACTTATATAAGAACATATATTTTGGTTAGACACATTATAAATGTTACATGGAGTATTACTTGCCTCTTTGTAGTATTGTGTAGTAAGGTTCATTTTAATTATAAATATAGAAGTGTTCTGCATAATATTTCTCTGTATCCATTAACTTTTATTCATAATTTTAATATTTGTACAACCCTTTTTGATTTGATGTAATTATAGTACTGTACTGCTTCTTAATATGTCTCTCAATCGTTTCATTTTTGTTAATAATCCAAATTTACATTCCCTTATGATTCAATGTCACTTCCAAGGTTTTTAAATTAGTTATCTGCAACAGAAAAGACCCGACTCATGTAGAAAAGCTATGAAAACACTATTAATACCAACGAAATTTTAATATCTGTATAATCTTTTAGTAACATTAACCACCAATTAATGAAATGTAATAATTTTAAATATTGAATTCATTCTAAATCTCTACTATTTTTAACAAGACACAAGCTAGCTAGTTACGTCTTTGTAAATTTTACTATTTAAAAGCATGCAAAATGTTTACAAAGTTAATTAAAATAAAGTTTTAAATGATAAAACTTAATCAAACATACTATGTTATGTGTACTTATTTCCTGAAAAAGCTAACATATTTTAAATTTTAAATATTAACCATTAAAATAATAATAGATAGTAAATAATATTACTTATCTTTTTATGTCGTAGGATAATGTTGACTTGCAATCTTCGGGAGGTAATATGCATACTTACAACAAACCTCCTTCTATTTTCGACTTTATTATACTTCCCAATTTATACACTTTTAGGTGCGTCGTGACTCTAAAATATTTATCATTTTTTAACCTGAAAGAATAAAAATAAATCTATATATATCATAATAACATTATAGGGAATAAACTTATATAAGAACATATATTTTGGTTAGACACATTATAAATGTTACATGGAGTATTACTTGCCTCTTTGTAGTAATTTGTAGTAAGGTTCATTTTAATTATAAATATAGAAGTGTTCTGCATAATATTTCTCTCTATCCATTAACTTTTATTCATAATTTTAATATTTGTACAACCCTTTTTGATTTGATGTAATTATAGTACTGTACTGCTTAATATGTCTCTCAATCGTTTCATTTTTGTTAATAATCCAAATTTACATTCCCTTATGATTCAATGTCACTTCCAAGGTTTTTAAATTAGTTATCTGCAACAGAAAAGACCCGACTCATGTAGAAAAGCTATGAAAACACTATTAATACCAACGAAATTTTAATATCTGTATAATCTTTTAGTAACATTAACCACCAATTAATGAAATGTAATAATTTTAAATATTGAATTCATTCTAAATCTCTACTATTTTTAACAAGACACAAGCTAGCTAGTCACGTCTTTGTAAATTTTACTATTTTAAAAAGCATGCAAAATGTTTACAAAGTTAATTAAAATAAAGTTTTAAATGATAAAACTTAATCAAACATACTATGTTATGTGTACTTATTTCCTGAAAAAGCTAACATATTTTAAATTTTAAATATTAATTTTAAAATAATAATAGATAGTAAATAATATTACTTATCTTTTTATGTCGTAGGATAATGTTGACTTGCAATCTTCGGGAGGTAATATGCATACTTACAACAAACCTCCTTCTATTTTCGACTTTATTATACTTCCCAATTTATACACTTTTAGGTGCGTCGTGACTCTAAAATATTTATCATTTTTTAACCTGAAAGAATAAAAAATCTATATAAATATCATAATAACATTATAGGGAATAAACTTATATAAAAACATATATTTTGGTTAGACACATTATAAATGTTACATGGAGTATTACTTGCCTCTTTGTAGTAATTTGTAGTAAGGTTCATTTTAATTATAAATATAGAAGTGTTCTGCATAATATTTCTCTCTATCCATTAACTTTTATTCATAATTTTAATATTTGTACAACCCTTTTTGATTTGATGTAATTATAGTACTGTACTGCTTAATATGTCTCTTAATCGTTTCATTTTTGTTAATAATCCAAATTTATATTCCCTTATGATTCAATGTTACTTCCAAGGTTTTTAAATTAGTTATCTGCAACAGAAAAGACCCGACTCATGTAGAAAAGCAATGAAAACACTATTAATACCAACGAAATTTTAATATCTGTATAATCTTTTTGTAACGTTAACCACCAATTAATGAAATGTAATAATTTTAAATATTGAATTCATTCTAAATCTCTACTATTTTTAACAAGACACAAGCTAGCTAGTCACGTCTTTGTAAATTTTACTATTTAAAAAAGCATGCAAAATGTTTACAAAGTTAATTAAAATAAAGTTTTAAATGATAAAACTTAATCAAACATACTATGTTATGTGTACTTATTTCCTGAAAAAGCTAACATATTTTAAATTTTAAATATTAACCATTAAAATAATAATAGATAGTAAATAATATTACTTATCTTTTTATGTCGTAGGATAATGTTGACTTGCAATCTTTCGGAGGTAATATGCATACTTACAACAAACCTCCTTGTATTTTCGACTTTATTATACTTCCCAATTTATACACTTTTAGGTGCGTCGTGACTCTAAAATATTTATCATTTTTTAACCTGAAAGAATAAAAAATCTATATAAATATCATAATAACATTATAGGGAATAAACTTATATAAGAACATATATTTTGGTTAGACACATTATAAATGTTACATGGAGTATTACTTGCCTCTTTGTAGTAATTTGTAGTAAGGTTCATTTTAATTATAAATATAGAAGTGTTCTGCATAATATTTCTCTCTATCCATTAACTTTTATTCATAATTTTAATATTTGTACAACCCTTTTTGATTTGATGTAATTATAGTACTGTACTGCTTAATATGTCTCTCAATCGTTTCATTTTTGTTAATAATCCAAAATTTACATTCCCTTATGATTCAATGTCACTTCCAAGGTTTTTAAATTAGTTATCTGCAACAGAAAAGACCCGACTCATGTAGAAAAGCTATGAAAACACTATTAATACCAACGAAATTTTAATATCTGTATAATCTTTTAGTAACATTAACCACCAATTAATGAAATGTAATAATTTTAAATATTGAATTCATTCTAAATCTCTACTATTTTTAACAAGACACAAGCTAGCTAGTCACGTCATTGTAAATTTTACTATTTTAAAAAGCATGCAAAATGTTTACATAGTTAATTGAAATTATGTTTTAAATGATAAAACTTAATCAAACATAATATATATTATGTGTACTTATTTCCTGAAAAAGCTAACATGTTTTAAATTTTAAATATTAATTTTTAAAATAATGATAGAAAGTAAGTAATATTACTTATCTTTTTATGTGGTAGGATAATGTTGACTTGCAATCTTCGGGAGGTAATATGCATACTTACAAAAAACGTCCTTGTAATTTCGACTTTATTATACTTCCCAATTTATACACTTTTAGGTGCGTCGTGACTCCAAAATATTTATCATTTTTTAACCTGAAAGAAAAAAAAATTAAAATAAATATCATAATAACATCGAAACTAATAACATTACTAACTTCATAGCGGAATAAACTTATACAAAAAAAAATATTCTGGTTAGACACATTATAAATGTTACATGGAGTATTACTTGCCTCTTTGTAGTAATTTGTAGTAAGGTTCATTTTAATTATAAATATAGAAGTGTTCTGCATAATATTTCTCTCTGTCCATTAACTTTTATTCATAATTTTAATATTTGTACAACCCTTTTTGATTTGATGTAATTATAGTACTGTACTGCTTAATATGTCTCTTAATCGTTTCATTTTTGTTAATAATCCAAATATAATAAAAGCGATTATTTTATGTACTTATTGGAAGGTTTAAAAATGTACTAATCATTTTATTTCTTCTACAGTTTTTCTCTTACGATAATTATGAAGATATATATCCTTAAGCTAATTCACTGATATATTTATATTTGTTTTCTATACAACAACAGTTAGGTGAAGTAAATTACTTATCTTTTTGTTGAAAATAAAATGTTTATATACATCTCCGGAATCATTCATGTTTGTTAATGATCCACATTTAAGTTCAATTACGAGTCATTTTCACTTGATTTGTATTATTATATCAGTAACAGAATAATGGAAACTATCGTAGACAGATATTAAAAAATGTGTAATTAAATCCATTGTAATTAAATATTGTTAACTCTCCATTCCTTATCTTTCTGTATGTTATCCATAACTTTAACTTCTATATTCAAGCTTTTCAACTGCAAACTAAATGATGGCGAATATTTTATATAGTTATTGGAAGATTTAAACATTTATATATCATTTAAGTCTCCAATACACTTTTTTAAAGAATGTATTATCCATTACGAAAAATATGGAAATTGATGCTTTTGAGCTAATTCTGACTTTAATTTTTTATTCAACAACAACATAGGTAATTGGAATCTTAATTTTTGGATTAATAATTTTAAAATTTACTTAAAACAATAATAATAATATACAGATTTATATAATTACTAACCTTTTTTATATATTGAACTATAGATTTTATACTGTAGCCATCATAATCATGATAACAGTTTTAAATTTTGAATTTATTTATATTTTGAATTAGAGGAAATAATATTTAAATCCTTTAGCTTAAAGCACATAGTCCTGGAAAAGGGAATATTATAAAGAAAAATAAAATCAAACTATTCATATAGTGTTATTACATGTAAAGATATATACGAGTAAAGATATATATATATATATTATATAGTCTTTAATCACTAATATATTCCTATAACATGTATAATGTATGTATAACGTGCAGCTGTTACAATCAACGTATCAGTTCTACAGTTTTATTGATTTATAGGTTAATTGGAGAACAATAATATTTAATTAATTTTTCTTAAAGCACGTCTGCCTGGAAAGAAAATATTATGAAAAAAGTGAAAATAAAACTATTTTTATATTGTTCTAATATTTAACGTTTAAACTATATATATATATATATATATATATATATATATATATATATATATATATATATATATATATATATATATATATATATATATATATATAGTTAAAGTATATATTTATAAGTAAATTATCAAAATTATGTTCTTAATAATGTATATTAAACTGTTAAACGTAAATTCATTTTCACCATTCTTAAAACCTACAGATAAAATCTTTAATCTGCATAATAAATATGTTAATAAATAATAATACTTTTGGATGACAATTCAAAGATGAATCAAACAGATACGTAAAGTACTTATCTTTTGTAGTAAATGAAGTGTTGTAATATATCTTCCGAACCAATCATGTATGTTAATAATCCACATACAAATTCTCTTACGAGTCATTCTTACTTCCATGATTTTTATGTTGTTATCTGCAACATAATAAGGGCGAATGATGTAGACCGATATTAGAAAAGTAGGTAATTATATGCATTTTTCATTTTACTTTAACTACAGGTTTTTTGACGATTTAAATTTTTAACAGCAATATGTAATCAAACTTAAGTTTTATATAATGTGCAATTATTTCCTAAGTAAAGGAACTAAATTTCAATTAAAGTTCTCACTACTACAAAAAATATACAAGAATTCATAGGTAAAATATATTACTTACTTTTTTTATGATATTAATATTTATAAACAAAAAATTGGCTGGAAAAAGCACCATCAGTAATTTACATCCCAATACTCTCATCCTTCTATTTGTCCACACTTCAAATACTTGCGAGTCTATATTAATTCCATAGTATAAGACATTTTTTATCTGCAACAGAATAAAAAGAACATTTGAGATAATTAAAAAATAATCTGATACCATATAAAAATAATCTCTCTGAATACCATTATCTTTTTATTAAATAAACATCGCACATTTCCATTCCTAATGGATCAATTTTATTTCCACCAAGTTCAAGTTTGTTCAACTGCAACAGAATATAAAAGAATATTATTCATATAGTTACTACCCGTTACATAACTCGTATATATGACCAAATTTCTTGATCTGTTATTGAGTAACTCCAATTTCAGTAACAGATCAACTATTCTAATTTAGTATGCAGCAATTGTAATGTTGTTAATAATCTTTATCGTTTAAGTTGTAAAAGGTAGGGACTTTTTAATTACAATAGAAGTAGGCATATTTGAGGTACATTTTAAACTGCCTGGCATTTTCACTGGAATATTCTAAGGAATTTACTAAGCTCGCAATTATTCTTTTATTTCTTTTAATATGGATGTTCTGTAAATGAATGATCAGATCAAGTTTTAAACAAATCCGGTTTGTTAAATTTTACTCTTACTACAAGGTGGTTAAATAAATGTTACCTCAGATTGACTATTGGTATATGTGTCATAAAACATTGTAACCATGACTCAAAGGCTGGACAAGTTTCACAAAATTAATACTTCCTTGCGAACCATATGGATATATCGTTATAAGTTTCTATAAAACTAATTTTAACTGTTATTGACATAGATATTCTTTGAAACACATTTCAGTTGAGAAAGTAAGTGTAAGTTTTTGGATTTAAAAAAACCAAAGGCTTTTCCCTCAAATGAGTTAAGGCCTCTTTATTTGTATTGGTGTAGTGTCTACTAATAGCATAGGTGTCTGATAATCGCATAGCTTTTAACGTCAAACAATCACCCAGTATATTGGCTGTATAGGGTTTATCGGCCCAAATACAGTTTATCGGCTGTTAAGTTGTATTTTTTGCAGCGGATGTCCGCGGCCGTGGTGCCCGAGGATCGCTAGTCATGATTTGTTGCAGACAGAATGAATGAATGTGTGAGTGTGTAAGTAAATCATTTTAATAAAAATATAATGTTTTAATTGTAATGTTGTATATTTTGACTAAATTTTTGTTTCAAATGTATCATCAATATTATTTTATAATCAAATATTAATTTTATTCACAGTATAAATTTAAGAGTGCAATTTTGTTTTTGTTAAGTTGTTAGTTTTAGAATACATAGCAAATATTCATTTTATTTTTGAAACACTATTGATTTGATTTTTATTTTGAAGATTACAAATGGCTTGTACTTACATATATTAATAATCAGGTTAAGTGTAAGAAAGGACTATATAGTCCTAACTTCGCCTGAAAAAATAAAGAGAATTTTCATTTCATTTCATTTCAGTATACGTATAGAATATACTAGAGGCTATACTGAATCCATAACTGGTGGGAAGTTCTAGATTTCAGTATATAGCAAATTTCTAGAACAATGCGGCGGTTGTATTAGTAAGGCAGTGCAGAAGCTTTGAATTTTGTAAGTCTAAATCTGTGGAACAATTGGTTGTTTGGTCAACCTTTCCGATTGGCCAATTCGTATCTGACCCCAGTCCCTGCCTGACTTCGCCAAGGAAAATGAGTTGTTTCTAATATTCAAATTTAAAAGCACATCATACAGATGTTTACTGCCCGCCGATTTCAAGTGGTTTTTCTAGTATGACAATACTTAACTGTCTTATTTAAAAATTTTTAAAAACCCTCAACATCCATGTAATGAGTGAAGTGTGGGTTTTGGAAAATACTCGAGCCCTCCTCTGACAAAAATTAGCTGGAAGGAGAAGCTTGAAGCGTCCTGAAACTTTCGAGAGTTAAAGTGCCTGAAAAAAATTAGAATCCACGAGATTCCAGTGATCTAGACCTCTCATATACTGGGGTTTTATAGGGTGAGACCTCCCGTAAATCTGGATGAAGAGTCTTAGAACACAGAGTTTGCAAAGTCCAGATATTCCCATGGGCAGAAGATATCCTCATACGAGCTAAAAGTATTCAATCCCAAAAGTTCTAAAGGATATTTATGAATCTGCTTCCTAAATTTATGATTGCCTAAAGAGTAGCAGTTTATAAGATGTGGCCAGAAGCTTTTAGATTACCTCCATATAATAGAGGCCAAAACCCTCGGCCAGAGACTTTTAGGCCGATAGGAATCTTAAAGGCTGAAAGTTTTCAAAGGTTGAAAGTCTTCAGGAGCTTAACAAGGCAGTAGATTCTTATTGGTTATGTTTCCAGACCATTAGCTACTATTAGTTATATGAAGTACCAAGAGGCCGAGTTTCTAGAGATACAGTCAAAAATTCCAGGAGATCTGGTAAAATCAGAAAGAGGAATTTATAAATGCCTTTTAGTTTTATTTATAGCTTTTGTACTTCTAATTAATGCCTTAAATTATTTCCTTTGCTCTTTTATTTCAAAGTTTTCCAAGATAACTACGTTTTAAATTTACAAACTGAGGCATTCAAATGTCTTGGAATCCAAGACATTTGCCATAATTTAATGTTATATTTATAAACGTACTTGAAGGCTATAAAACTAAATAATATCGGACTAAATAGTTATTACTTTTATAAAGTATCATACCTGGGATATCCTAACACCATGGTCAAAGTAAAGTACAAACACTGCGTATAAAAGAATGGGCTGTTTGCATGGGTAATTTCTTCAAAATGAGTTAAAATGACCTAAATAGCCTATTATATGGCGACATCTCAGTAGTACATTCATCCTAACAATACAACTTGGCTCATCATGTTTCTATGGTAATACGTTATCTACTTATATTGTTGAACTATATAAAATGTTTTTAAGGTTACGGCTGGACTCAAGAGGACTCTGGCTGGTTTATACCGAAGTGTCACTTAAATCTGAACATACTTATGGGTTTTCAGGAGCGGCACATCACTAACCGCAAATTTTGAGATTCTGGGGTGCAAGGGTGATTCGATAGGTTTAGTCTGTTGTGGGAGTTGACTGTTGGCGCTTGTGTTGTTCGTTCCCTAACAGTAAAAGGTTTTTGTTAACCTAGATATGAGGGTGTCCCACCCCCTGCCTGCTTCGTATAGAGACTGATTGAGAGCTGGCTTCCCCTTCTTCCGAGGGCACGTGATGAGATTATTGCTCTAAATTCTCCCTCATGTATCTCGACAGAAGGCGTCCCCTACCCCAACCTTACCCATCCAGAATATCTTGTCAGCACAGTTCAGATAGTACAGTTCCCATACAACGCAGGTTAGACACGCGATCGAGCAAGGATGAAGATTGAAGATTACAATGAAAGTACTCCTAATGCTCGAACAAACCAAAAGATACATTGGTCCTATTGGAGTTACTTCAATATTGAACTTAAGTGACCCGAAGCTGGATGAATCGGGTTGTATCGTTAACGTTATGACAAATGCTGATTCGAGAAATAATTACTCCTTTCAATCCAAATATTGCTTTGGGTTTTTTATACTTCCTTACTTGCTATCCATGAAATTTTCACAAAATGGGTAATCACTCCATTTCTTGAAATACAAGAGAAAATATTCCAAGGGCACGTATATAAACAGTGTTAACACCTATCATACAAAGGAGTTGCAACTACTTAACGTTTAGCTAATGATCACGGCAGTGACACGAGTCAATGATGTTACACTTTAGCACTTCGTAGTTTACTGATGAATATTGGAGTCACCGTTATTGTGAGTAGGGCTACCTTAGAGGTTTTAACATGAGAGAGTGCTGTCTGACCTGTGAAATAAAGTTTGCTTGTGCTGAGGAATGTTTAACAAAAATAACTGAAAAAACTGAAACACAAGTTATTTTATTTATCTGACAAAGCGTCAACATATAAGAGCCAATGCTTGATAAAATCTCCTTTTTAGCTTGAATGTAGGTTACTTATAACTTTTTGAGTGTATTGAAATGTTTTTCCAAGAAAATTTAAGGTCTTTGTTGCCATATTAATCAACGCTCCAGGTGGAATAAATGTATAAAGCGGTATGCGGATGACAGGTGAGTATTTCCTTCAGATTTTGAAATAACCGTCCCTTCTTACAGTTTGGTTGACATTGTGACACTTTTTGACGTGGTATTATCAATATTATCAATACGTGGCGACAAACTAAAGTTGCAATATATGTTAACTAGTACATGAACCCGGCTACTACATAACTACAGGCTGAAGCTAAAAGTCGCATTCTACTTGCCAATGCCAATAATAATGCACCACATTTACATCGACTAATTACATTGCACTATTAGACACAGCCAAAATTGTGTCAAATAGGTATGCAAAATGAAATATCCAAACGCTATGTAACCATACGAATCTCAGGAGGGTTCAAGAGTGGCTGCTTTATAGTGTCTGGTTGAACCTACACACTGGCATAGAAGAAACCACAGAAGTGATGATGTGTTACTATGGATTTCCAAAAGCGGCAAATCTCTAACCACAAATCTCGAGATATTGGGGTAAAGGTGTTGATTGATAGACTAGTCTACAGGAGAGGATGACTATTGGAGTGCGGCTAGTGCTAGTCTAACATGACTGGAAAAGACTGGAACTAGTCCTGCCTTCTTTAAAGGTGACATAAGAGAGATATAGGAACTAAATATTCTTTAGGACTAAGTGCAATTGTATATGAGATGTACTGTATCATGCCCTGTACATTGTACGAAACACAGTTGTTTACTGTTTTAATAGATAAGAATAAATAACTATCGCGTCCTGGAAGGATCTGAACAAGTCCAAGTATAACTGTTTAAAACCGGTTCTGTTTTTACTTAAATCTACACGGATAACAAAAACCTTTTATTTTGAAAGTGATTTTGACTTTTTATCATTGTGTTACATTTTTATATGCTGTAACTACTTTACATTTTGAAGGAATGTATACTGATTCTATAACTAGAACAATCTCATCGGACGAAATAACAAATATATATATATATATATATATATATATGTATACAGTACATACAAAAAAGTGGGGTTAGTTACAGCGTTTATTATTCAAGAATGGCTCTACAGATTACGACTGTGTCTGATTTGTTGGATTGGTCTCCGCTCCAAGATAGCAGAATAACTATTACGATATTGTAAAGTTTAAGGAAAAGAATCAGGTAAATAAAAATGATAAAGAAGAGCTTCTTAAATACAATCAAATTTTCTGTGTAAACAGAGCTTTATGACAGCACAACTATAAGTTTAATTAATTAAACCACTATTTTAAATTTGTTTACATTTATACAAACAAATAAAAAATAAACAATGTTGTTTATTTATTTGTTTGTTTATTTATTTGTTTCATTTATTTATAGTCTTGAAGTGATAGAGTAAGCTTGATGGTAACAACAATTCTTATTTTAACCTTATCTGCAACCACCATTACAAAACCCATCAATCTTCTGTCTTTTGCATGGTGTAAAAATACTCTCTACACAAAATGTAAGATATTTTCCAATGGACCAAGAAAAGTAAATACAACGAATAGTATCTCTATTCTTATAGTCTGTATGTATGTAAATGTTTCATAGTTTTTATATCTTATTTCTAAAACCACTACAAATATAGAACTCAGATTTGGTAGTACTATTTTCTTGCAGTCAAAATTATTAAAAAATATATATATGTTATCATATCACGTTTCAATGTTGCAAACGCTGAAGTTTTAAAAAACATAATACTGTACAAACTTGTATTAATGGTTAACAATTCTTCTGTTAACAATAAAATTCTTAAGAAAACATAAAGAATTTTGTTTCAGATAAATTTAGATCTAAATTAACTCCTCACCACTCCAAAATCCCCCATATGTATGGCCTTCCCAAAATCCACAAACATACCATCCCTCTCCGGCCCATCATTAGTTCTCGTGATTCACCTTGCAGGGAATTGTCTAAAGTCCTCTTGGACATCTTAACGCCATTGGTAGGAAAAACTGACTCTTTCATCAAAAATTCCAGGGATTTCGTAGAGAAGTCAAAATCCCTAAAGTTGACTGAAACTGACAAACTGGTAAGTTTTGATGTCGAAAGTCTATTTACAAATGTACCAGTTCCAGAAACTCTCGGAATTATTAAATCACGTCTCAAAGAAGACCAAACATTAAAGGATAGAACTAAACTTCCCGTGCCAGTAATTATGGAACTGTTAGAACTATGCACTCAATGCAATTATTTTGAGTTAGAGGGTAAAATTTACCGTCAAGATGAGGGGATGGCAATGGGTTCTCCACTGTCTCCTATTTTCGCCAATATCTTTGTGGAGGAATTCGAGCGAAAAGCTTTGGCTTCAGCTCAGTTCAAACCGAAGATTTGGTGGAGGTATGTGGATGATACCTTTGTTATTTTTTCTCATGGAGACATTGAATTAAATAATTTTTTGAATCACATTAATAGTATTTCTCCTTCCATCTGCCTCGCAATGGAAGTGGAAGTCCAAAACAAGCTTCCCTTTTTGGATGTGTGTGTATTAAGAGATAGGGATGTCCTTAAGACAACTGTTTTTCGAAAGATAACACACACAGGAAAATATTTAAATTATCAATCCAACCATCAAAAATCTGTCAAAGAAAGAGTAGCCTACTCGTTGTTTGATAGAGCAAAGAGCTTGTGCTCAGATAAAGATGGACTAAAAGAAGAATTTAAGAAAATTGAATCGGATCTCAGAAGCAATGGATACCCTCAATTAGTAATTAATAAGTGCAAACGAACCAGAAGAATCATTCCTGAGTCAGAAAAACAGAATTGTGATAAATTTGCGTTTATGTCAATCCCTTATGTGCCGGGATTATCGGAGAAAATTAAAAGAGTAGGTAGAAAGTACAACATTAGAACCGCGTTTAAAACACACAACACTCTTAGACAAAGTCTCGTAAAAACAAAACCAAAAAATGGCACACAGGATTCCAAAAACTGTGTTTACAGTATAAAATGTAGCTGCAATAGGGAATACATAGGCGAGACAAAAAGACCACTAAACGTAAGGATAAAAGAACACAAAGAAAACACGAGAAAGGGTTTCACAGAAAAGTCAAAAATTGCACACCATTGTTGGTCCGAAGACCATCATATGAATTGGGATGAAGCCCACATAATACATCGGGAACCACATTTCTTCAAAAGGAAATTAATTGAGGCAACATACATTAAATTTGGCAGACCAACCAATCAGTCAACCATCAGTCGAGATTAGGCCGCTTTGGTTGCCAATTCTAAAAAATGAACTAAAGAGAAAACCAAAAGTATCAAACGGATCGGATATTTGTAATAAACCAATGCGGAGTCACAATATGGTTTTAAGAAGTTCATCTCGCATGAACCAATAATAACGAAAGGGCCCATTCCTGTTCCCCTTCCCTTGTATTTCCGCCATTTTGTTTTAGCCAGCCGTCACGATTACCATTTGCTAGTCCTTCTGGTCAGTCGTAGGTGGTTAGTAGACGAGTGAAGACGTATTGTGACCTGTATTCCGTAGTTTAGTTAATGATTAGTGTTTTGTATAGTTTTGTATTAAGTGCATGTCTTTAGTGTTAGTGAAGTTGACAAACAACATGTAGGTTGTGATTCCTGACTTAGGCGTGCCACAACGCTTCAGTAAGATTTGTTTATTTTAACCTAGTTTGTAATTATGTATTAGGTTAGTTCTTTACCTGAAGAAGAGATCAGATTGCAGATCTCGAAACGTAGTGTTACTGTTTTCTTGTTTCACTGAACGATGGCAAATGTCCGGAAAAATCCTGTTTCCTCCACAATCCTTCCATCGTCAAAAATAACCTTCAAACAAAGAAAAAACTGTTAATTTTCCACTGCCCGAAGCTTGTAACAATATGTCTCGTAGTGCAATTCATATGAGCTAGAGTCACACTGAAATGGAATATTTACATTGTAACATAAGTAGACTCAGGACAGTACAGGTCAAAGTAATATATATTGCAGCATAGTGATCGTGACGCACATTCGTACTTAAAGCTGCAAGAGGTCACACTGAAATGGAATATTTACATTGTAACATAAGTAGACTCAGGACAGTACAGTTGAAAGTAATATATATTGCAGCATAGTGATCGTGACGCACATTCGTACTTAAAGCTGCAACAGGTCACACTGAAATGGAATATTTACATTGTAACAGAAGTAGACTCAGGACAGTACAGTTGAAAGTAATATATATTGCAGCATAGTGATCGTGACGCACATTCGTACTTAAAGCTGCAAGAGGTCACACTGAAATGGAATATTTACATTGTAACAGAAGTAGACTCAGGACAGTACAGTTGAAAGTAATCTATACTGCTGCAGCACACCATCGCAGTTCTTCGTCTTGTCTTGATTATCACAGTGCCTGCGAATGGCAGGAACAGTTGAAGGAAAATGTTTTTCTGGAGTACACTTATGGCGTAAATTTTTAATATATTTTGTTGATGATCGTCACAGTTTCACACACCGTTCACCTTGTGGAATTCAAACATGACCTCTACAATGACAACTAGTAAACCTTTATTTATAACCATCTCTGTCGTCATAGAACAGATGTTGATCCACTCCAAAGAAAACGAAATCATAAAACCTTTTGGGAATTTCTGAGTTTCCAAAACCTGGTCTTCATGACTTAGATCTGATCAAGACGTACAAGAAGCAGATTCAGAAAGTCTTACTATCTTTTTCGCTTCTTACAATCTCCTGCTTCCTGGAGGTCACGATAAACTACCTGGTGAATCCTGCATTCTCTATGAAATCCAATATGAGCATCACCAGTTATTCATATTGGATTTCGATTTGCCCTAATCCCTACTTAAGCCTCCATGCTATGACATAATATTCATCTTCAACGTGATCCAAAGTGCTTTGTTCATGCTTTTGGGTTTCATTTCTTTCGTCATGATTACCGTGCTAGTCATCCAGGTCTCGTCAGTTTAGGATCATTGCGAATGCCTTCAAGAAATAGTTAAAAGTTTGAATGTACAAGCTACAATCTAACAAAAGTTATGCAAATGAAAAACAGGATTCGGTGAACGTGGTGAAACAACACCAGTATACTCCCGAGTTATTTCTTAACCATTCAATCAAAACGTTTTTGTTATTAGGATGTATCGCATATCATTCCCCTCTATTAGGTTTCCACTTTGTAAATGCTAATATTCTCATAAATATATATACTATAAGTAATATTTTCTTGATAAATCCTTATTTAGAAAATAGTGCATTTCCTCTATGTGACGTTTCGATAAAGATTTGGCGTGTTTTAGCAAAACGCAATTAGATTTATTGTTGTAATAATGATGTACAATAAATTGTCAATGTTAATATACATGTTTTCCTATAGTATTTGAGGGTCAGCCACATACTTCAAACTGAAGTAGAAAAGACTAAGAGCATCAGAAGATTAAGGAAATATACAGAATACAGAAAAAGTAAAAAAATAAATAAAATAATGAAACAATGCTATTTTACTATTTAATCTTCATGGCCACTATGCATTAATTTTCTTGCCAGCAAGTGATTTACGAAAAATATAGAATCTAGGCGATTAGTTCCTTAGTTATATTTTTAAAATTTATATAATTTTTATGAAATGTAATTTTGTCTTGACATAGAAAGTGCTTGAATAACAAATATAAAGAATATTGAGATACATTGTTGATTTAATGGAACTTGTAGGTTATGAACCTAAAGCAGTTATACATATATATATTTACATCTATTAATACTCCCATTCTTCTATTGAGACGTCAAGACTTATTGTTAAATATTGATTTAATTACCCTGGAGTAGGAAGTTGCTTACGATTAATTGTTTAAGAGCGTTTATTCTTCTTCTCTTTTAATTTAACACATAATTTACTTAAATAATGTTTTTTAATTTTCAACTGCCGCAATTTTGATAGGGGGACATTTTGAGTTCCGGCTTATGGCGATGTGTTTTACTACCAAAGCTCTTTAATTTGATGTACAACTCGACTATTGAACTAGAGTTTAAGAATTTGAAGGCCACCTTTGAGGAAAGTCCCCCTGATGTGATAAAACCCTAAAATTTCCTTGAATATTTTAATTTTTAAGCATAAAATTGATACACTCATGTAGTACATTCTTATATGTAATTACGTGACAGCTGTGATACCGATTTCCAGTCTTAATTGTCGCATTGTTATACTCTTATAAATACAAATACAAATACATACCTGTTTGTAGTTCCGAATTCGGAATATTAAATCACAAATAGCTCCTCAACCGACCTTAAAATATTCAATGGTGTATTTATAATGTGTGTAATCATTGCAATTATAATAAACTGTAATTATTCAATCCTTTACTAATTTGACGTAAAATATCAAAGAGCCCCAAAAATGGGTTTGCAAGTTTGTTAATACTGTTTTGTTTACATGATTTCTTTAAATAAATTTTAAATAGCTTCCCCTACTCACTTTTCTTACTGCGTTAGCAATTTTTTAAATAATTAAACTTTATTTAATCTTTACACAATACGATGTTAACATGAAGTGTAGTCCTCCGTATAAAATGTGTTATTAAGATGGGTGAATTGTTCAGCCATAATATGTGCATTAATGTTCAGTGTTATTATCGTGATTTACTTGTAACTATATCGAAAATAAACAACGATATACTTACACCAATATAGAAATATAACAAATGTGTATCTGTACTAATATCGGAATCAAACAATTATATACCTGTGCAAATGCAGAAATTAAACAACTATACAATTATTATACTAATATCGGAATTAAACAGTGATATGATTGTACCAATACAAAAACTGAACAACGATGTTCTTGTACCAATGTAGATATTAAACGACAATATTCTTACACCAATATCAAAATTAAAGTCTCCCACGTACAGAATGCTGAGGAGGGACAATCAGTTAAGTGTAAAGTAAAATGGTGCCAGCAGAGTTTGGGTCCATTGCTATTCTCCACGCGACCGTACAATCGGTCGTTTGAACTTCGTCTGCGGTCATTTGTTCATCCCGACTACCCTTGTCCGTCGTCGGTCTCAGCCTTCAGTATTTTATACCCTGACGGTATATAACAGTCTCATATTGAAGATATTTATAACCTTTTTATGACCTGAAAATATTATGTGAGAAATATTATCCTGCCTAGGTAATCTACACGACAGATTTTTTGAATTGATTTCTGATAAAATAATACAGATCCGACATGTCTTCCTTAAAACTGCCTCATTGTGTGTCTGTGTTTTCGTCTAACTGTGCAATCGAAGGAAGAAAATATATAGATTTTAGAGTAAAGGGTAATAAAGTTGCAGACATTTTTGTCACAAGCCAGGTTAGTCAGGACCTGCAACCTCGCCGTCAGCCTCATAAATTATGGTGATCCCTTCATGCGCACAATCTGACACTTTGTACCATAGATTTTCAGCTCGACTATTGTTACATTTTGTTGGGCTCTTTGGTAATTATTTTATCAGTTTATTAAGTTTGTTGAAAATTATCGTCTTCATTATTATAAATTTGTTTTTTAACGTAGCATTGTGTAGGTTATATGTTATAATGGTTTAAATAAATTATTCAATATGGATTTTGGTTCTTTTGTCATTAATATTAAAAACAACAATATTTCGAACCTATTATTTATGTATTGTCAGTGCTTATGCAGTTGATGTTTTACTCTAGGAAGATCTGTTTAATCCACGAATTATGAACTCTTTCAGGTTAATAGTTTAACAAATAAAAACAAAATCGAGTACTGCGACTATTACTAAAAACATCAATGGTTATATCATGGCATTGTAGCATTTTTAGTAAAAACTCCCTTTCAAGGTCTACTCCTATTAGAAATTCACACGTTGAATTTGTTTTATCGAATGAAATGAATAATGCAATTTATGGTTAAATTTAAATGTGCAATAAGATCTTCTCGTATAACTAGTTTTATAAATACTAACTGCACTTAGTAATATAAGGAAGGTCAATCAAAATTATATGTGAAAGAAGTCAGCTAAATATAATATTTCAATTGTGTAGTAAAGTATCGAATAAACATTTAAATAGCGATGTGATGCAAAGAATTAAATAAACGTGAGTAAACTTCGTATTATTGTAGTAACACAAAATACTTTAGTCATTTAGCGTTCCGTTGTAAACTGTACCATTAAATAGTACTAGAAAACGCTATTGTTTTTTTTCAAGTTTATGTAAAACTTAATTTATTTAATTATTACGCATAATTTATTATGCACTGTTAGAAATATATAACTTACTTTAAACTCAAGAAAATTAGCATATGGGGAATGAACATCAGAAATTTTGATTTTGATTACAATGTCCGAAGCAAATATATACAATTTTTGAATATTTCTATCAGAGCATCAGAGAACTTGTCACCCGTAAAACATTCAGTTTGTTATCATATATCACTTTAATTTTATTCATGACTATTACAGAGAACGTATTTTTTTAAACAAGTCCAATCAGCTTATTCGCATCTTATACGTGATAAACTGAATATATAAAAGGTCCACAATTTTTTAATATAAACAACTCGTATTTTATCACGCCACTTAGTTAAAGTATAAAGAATATTAAATTTATAACTGCACTGTAAGAAGTGTATAATTTACTGTTTAAATTTGTTTGAACGTTAGAATTTATTGATTTGATTACAATTTACAAAACAAATATCTAACATTTTTGAATATTTTGAATTTATCATAATATATTTATTAAATGAAATAAATGCGCACATCAAAGTATGTTTCGTTTCAGTAATACAAGAGTAACTGTGGTGAACATAGATTACTTATTTTATCTAATAAAATGCGTTTAAATATACAGAATCAGAATACAAATAAAAAGATTCTTACTTGAATAAACCACTTAATTTTGACATAAGGAAAATGTTATGATACAGTTTAAGCCATAACACAAGCTTGTGGACGTAGGTCGCATGCTGACAGGCCATTATTAATTAACTCTCAGTCTGTCAGCAAATTATGCAGGCCTCATCTCTCTAGGACATTCTGGCAATAAGATAATGTTGATGACATAGTTTAAACAATTACACAAGATTACGTCATGGTGTCACATGCTAATGGGGCATTAATTAACCCTCAGCCAGTCAACACATTATGCAGTCCTCATGACTGTCCTAAGTGTCTCTCTAAGACATTCTGGCAATAGGGTAATGTTGATGACATAGTTTAAGCCATAACACAAGCTTATGTCATGGGGCCACATGCTGATGGGCCATTAATTTACCCTCATTCTTTCAACACATTATGCAGTCCTCATGACTGTCCTAAATGTCTCTCTAAGACATTGTGTCAACAGGATTATGTTGATGACACAGTTTAAGCAAAAGCACACGTTTGTGGTCATGAGTCACATGCTGACGGGCCATTATTAATTATCCCTCCGTCTGTCAACATATTATATAGTCCTCATCTCTCAGAGACATTGCTAACAGACGCTTCATTCTACGTTTAATTACACGAGTTTTCTGTAATAAACAAAATCTTATGTTCCCAATTCAATATATTAGTTTTGAAAAATATATATTATTCGATTCTGGTTATAATGCAAATTTTTACGTACCAACAATTCTTATAAAATACAGAGTCTTGCACTTACATGCATAGACCTGCAAGTCCTCTGTCAAAGATGGACAGTCATTCTATCCCGAAATATAAATATAAAGTTTAACGCGGACCTTTAAGCCAGTATGTATATGCAAACAAATAGCTTTTGTTTTCAAAATTGTCTCGAAATCTATCTTTTTGTGTAATACACTAGTCATTTTAGCGGAGAATTTCTCATTTATTACTGGAATTAATTGCTATAACCTTAAGTATTAAGTAATTATTAAATTAGTATTACTACTAATTAGTATCGCCTTAGCATTACATTTTAATCCTTATATTCGTTAGGGACTTCATATGGCCAAAGATTTAACCATACAAAGTGAATACATAAAATGTCAAGGTATAACACGATATTCCCACTAAACATTAAATATTATATTAATTTTGTATACATCAATAAAACTATTTTGAATTGTAACTATTTATTATCATATACACAACGTTTAGTCAAGAAATTAAATGTTTGACAAGGAATTAAAAAAGACTCTTTCCGTTTACAAATATAAACTTAGCATCACCTTATATGTGTGCGCTTTTGAAAATATACTACAAATGTTACACGTAGGTTCGCAATTGAGAACAAACTTAACTACATGTCCTACGATATTCCTGCTAGTAGAAATGTACCGTACAAAGGAAACATACCGTACCGTACCGTAGGATGTACCGTACTGAAGGCACTTTCTTGTGAAAGCTCGACTAGAAGCATTTTGCAGCGCTTACTTACAAAGTGCTTTATGCTATTTGATCTGGGCGTGGAAGGTGTTGAAACACAAACTGTTATTTAGCATAAATATATATTTCCTATTAATTAACTGCAATATCTAGAAATATTAGGGTATCATATAAGTATATTGCACAGTAAATATGAATGTGGTTTACTTTGTAATATGGATATTTATTTAACTGTAATAATTGATCAATAAAAGTTGGGTTCAGTAAGAGAAAGTCAGAATAATTCTGAAAATGATACCTAGTCACTAATGTATATCCTTGGAACATTTATCAGTTTTATGCAACACGTCATTAGTTTTGTACAATCCTTTCTACAATTAACAGCAATTTTTATTTCATTATGACATATATTCAACGACGTGATTCATTTTAAACACATTATACAACCAATGAAAAAATTTATGGAAAGTTCTTTATCATATACAATTACCATTAGTACTAATTAAAATCGAAGAAAAATAATCGTAGGATTTGAGATTTGTCTAATCACATACTAGTCCTTCATATACACAGCCCGCAGCAACCTAGCGTATCATTTTAAACCAAACTGACATCCGACCTTAAAACACATAACGGGTTAACAAAATAAAATTATTTTTATCTTATCTTAATAGACAAAACTCAGTAAATTTCTGTCAGTATAATAATGTCAGGCTTTCTTTTCAAACTTTCAAGAAACACTAAAAAATTGTCAAAATTAGACCTTAAACTACGGATGTTTTGATGTACTATTATTAAATCTGAACTATCAATAGTAGTAAACAAAATATTTTTGAAAATTCAACGACGTGATTAATTTTAAACACATTATACAACGAATGAAAACATTCAAGGACAATTCTTCATCATATACAATTACCATTAGGACTAATTAAAATAATTAATCAAATGCAATGAAAAAAGCAAAATAATCTTCAGATTTGCGATTTGTTCCTAGTTATAACACAGTTTTAATGTATAATCACATACTAGTCCTTCATATACACAGCACGCAGCAACCTAGCATATCATTTTAAATCAAACTGACATCCGACCTTAAAACTCATAACGGGTTAACAAATACAATAAAATTATTGTTATCTCATCTTAATAGACAAAACTGACTTAAATTCTTAAATTTAATTATTTATTCTTTCTATTCAGAGCCACCAATTATATATTTGCGCTAAAAGTATAAAAATCTGAGTGTATTGCGATGTAAAGATGAAAGAAAATGCAATAGTTAGTACATAATGCTTCCTAACGTTATTTCATTTTATGTATGCATGTGCATGAGTCTTTGAATATGAAAGTCACACATAGTTTTCAGCAAATGCACGTTCAGTTTGCAGTCTTATAATATTGCATTGAGGTTTATTACTTAAACTAATGGAGACTTGAAGTGTTGATCTTACAGTCATCATCCAGTAGAGACTAATTTTTAATGCTTTCAATATAAAGCTTTAGGGAATAGTAAAAAAATAAATTGGTTGATCTAATTTGGTACATACACAATTTGATAGGTTTAAAATATTTAAACAAATTAACACTTGATAAATAATGAAGTAATCAAGCAATACTTCACTAACTTGTGATTAAATTATTTAAATATGCACTGACATTATTTGATGGAAATTATTCATACCGAACGGATGGAGTAGTTCCAGACTTTGTCACCCACAACACTGCAGCGCTGTGGTCACCCTCAACTTGTCACAAGTTACCAGCTCGTGGTTTCCTTGTCTCGTGGATATATTCTGTAAAGTCTTAAAATACATGGCTTTAAAGAACCTTTACCTGTAATATTAGATAATTTTAGTAATTATAAGTATAATCAAAGATGTAAACTGTATTATTATAAAACTCTTAAATGGTCATAATTTTATTAAAAAAGAAATTGAAACTAAAATGTTTTAATTTCTCACAAGTTACATTTTAATAAGAGAGCTTTGGTAGCATAACATAAAATTTAATAATAATAAATAACAGTGTAAAGTACATTAAACTTAAACTTAGTAATTGAGTTTAAAAATGTGATTTAACAATTAATGGCAATCTTATTAGAAAATCTAATATTTAATAAAATGAATATAAAAGTAACATTTAATACACTTGTATTATAATGAAATATATTATCAGTGCAGATAAACAACTATACAACCTGAACGTGACAGATCAGTATGTATTAAATCATGTTCTTCATTTATGTGATATACCTTTTCTATTATCATTTTTAATAAAACAATCCGATAATACTTATGGTTTTTTTACGGCCCCATTTCGCTTGGAAGAAAGCATCACGAAATAAACATAAGTGATCAACATATTGTTACTGCAAGTGTTAAATTCCTTGACCTTTATTCTGCACGTAGTGCATTACATGGATTTCGTAATAAGGTTTCTGTTTCATTTTTATATCAAAGTGTAAAATATAAGAAGAAAATATTACGTTGTTCATTATTAGATCAATACTAATCGCCTGAGCTGTATGTGTCTTTCGTAATCAGCGGTTGAAAATACTCTTATAAGAGTAACGTTGGAGCTATCGATTGATATTAAATATATAAGATGTTGTGTCCGATACTCTGGTGTAATCGAGTTGGTAACTACACCATATGTTATAGCACAGGACCTGAGAACCTGGTCGTACTACACGCCGCCGCCGCTTCTCTGATAGGCTGTTTCAAAGCGTACAGGGATTATAACAATCATAAAACAATCTTTTGTATAATTAACGTTCTTAAAAAGACGAATAAAATATTAGTAGTTATGGAATGTAATAAATACATTTTTGAATCAATTTTAATCGAATTAGTTTATCAACGTGTTCGAAATAATAGGTTGTGGGTCAAGGCCGGATTTAAAATGCTTCTGGTGTCTGGAAACTGTTTAAAAAGATGTGTGTTAATATTAAAATTAAGTAATTTACTAGAAAATACGATAATAATACTAATAAAATATATATATGACCGATATTTTTGAGTATTATCAATATGTATGTTAATGAAAAAAGGAATATAGTTTAATATTTGTTCTTTATGAGTTAACTAATTAATAATGACGACGTTTAGAACATAGTGTTATTGTTTTATTTTGTATTTTAACAACAGTTTCAATTTAGTTAATTAAGTTAACAATTTTCGATAGAATATTAAACCTTCACGATACTACTCAGGCGGGTATAAAAATCAAACAAAGTAGAACATAATTGTCTCAAGATATTACATACCGATCAGGGTTATCACCTAGTAATTCTATTCTCAGATTGGAGTTTACTGTTTTTTCATTAGGGGCCAAAAATGAAAGAACCGTCAATTTTCTACTAAGGAAGCTCAGAAGGCAGTTTAGGTTCAGGAAAAACTGTCTAGAGGGAAATATGACACTAGCACGAAATGTCACCGTAATAAATGTACCACCATTTTGTTGCTTATAAAGGATAGCAAGGATTTACTATAAAGCCTATGTCTTTCTTCTTTATATCATGAGTATTGTATTTTGTTGAAACATTTCTAGGCAATTTTAATTAAACTAACTATACTTCTATTGATGGTACAATTTAAAATCGTACAAACTTCAACGTAACAGACTTTTCGTGATATTTCAAAGACCAATCGTTAGTGTTTCTGAATTGAATTCAAGAAATAGAACAGTATTTGAAAACCAAGTTACACCAAAAAATTTTGAAAAGTGACCATTGATCTCATTACTAAAATTTAATTTTCTGATACCTAATTACACTACGATGTAATTTTGGTTAACTTAAAAGTATAAGTACTTGAACAGATTTTAAGCGCTATAACATGACATATTTTTGGATGATTCTTCTAGAAGTACAAAACATATTTTTACAAACCATTTGACAATTTGTACTTTTCATACATTGTATTAAAGATTATAATTTGAAAATAACCTTTAATAAATACCGAGTAAAAACCTTCAAATACTAGTCCACAATAATGTTGATCAATACGTAATTGTGAATCGGTAAAGTCTCTGAGAAAGGAAACTAATCGCTGGTGAGCTCCTGCCATCAGTCCTAACAATGGAAAGTTTCCCTCAGGTTGGCTGCACTGCTGAGATAACCTCAACAGTTGATTGTTGCTGTGTCGCCAGTAATACCAATATTAACGAAGCCAACTGCAGTACTTATTCGTTTACTGAAATATACAATAATTTAATCAACTGTTACTTTGTATTTGGCCATTTTAATACTTTTACCGAAACGGTTAAACACTTGTAAACAATATAAAGTAGTTAAATATTTATACTCTATCAAAGTCCTTTCTTATTCTGTTTAAAATATGTAACAACTGCAATTATTTATGATTATAACACTCAAGTACCGTTAACCTTATAGCAATTTAAACATTATAATAGTAATAGTTTTTTCTTTATAATAATTTTGTATAGTTTTTAGAAAAATTGTGTATTTTCCTGAATGAATGTTAGCGAAGCCTATCAATCAGGAATTGGCAAAATTTATCATTGCATATCTATATGTTCGTACGATATCTCAAGAACAAAATTTACTGGCAGGCTTCACATTTTGTACATATATAGTGAACAGTGCTTTTGATGATAATGCACATCATATCAAGGAATTTGGCCAAGTATCAGTAAAGCGTAACTTTCCATACTTCTAAGATGAATTAAGCTATGTAAAGTTTGTCTAACTTGATACTACTTTGATGGCTGGGACTGTTCCTCCTCTGTCTTACTGTATATTTGGCTTATCGTTGAACGAGCTTGTAAATCAAATTTATAAATGAGTAGAAATTGAATCATGGGCCCTACCAAGTCTTTTTAAATTAGGTTTTTGTTTGTGCGGTCGTGAGATAATTTGTAATGGAAATGTTGTAGACTATTACATAGGTTTTTCTTGGTCCAAGGATGGGTTATATTGATTATGATATCAAAAGGTCAAAGTTTTATGTTAAAGAAATACTATAAATTTTTACATTGTTTTTATAGCTAACCATTCTGATAAGAAGAAAATCATATCATATAAGATTTGTAAAGAATCAGTGACAACATATACTACATATAATAATCATGTGCAATCATATTACATTTACAGTCATCTCCGAACACGACGATTAATGTCACTTTGTCAATTTATAATCATATGAAATTTTCTATGTTACATATTGACACAAATAATGAAGTAAATTGTATCGTATTTGTAGGTAAGATCTTTCTTACCTCCGTCGGATCCATCGATACTCCGTTGTATTGGTTTATTTGTATATAGAAAAGTTAGAGCTCGGAGATGCGACCGGTGAATATGTTTCCGTAGGGTTTGGCTAAGTGTTAGCAAAGATTATAACTCAGGATGATTGTATTCGCTAGATAATGTATTCGAACAACACAGAGTTTTGTATTCTTTGGGTTCTAGCCAAATGTAAAATCTGTCTGGAGGTTGTGAAATTATTTTGTTACATATCTGTCTCTATCAGCGGGGTATCTCGAAAATTAAATAAACTGAAGAATTAAAACTTAAAGCTAAAAATAATGTTTACATAAGGAATTTGGTTTGCACAGTCCATGTACAAATACTAAATAGTCTAGACTTTAGATTAATTGCTCTTCTAAGAACCAAGTTGCAAATAGAATTAGTTTGGTTTCCAGTCAAATAGATCGCTTACAACCGACGTCAAGTTCTCATTTGAAATATGAACATGAAAAACTTATTCTGCTAACACAACGTTAAAAGACAAATTGTAAATTAATTAAAACCGTGCATTTATTAATTAGTGACCTTTAGTTATACGATATTTTGTGTTGAATCGATGCAAAAGACCGTTTAAATCTAATTAAAGATAAGAAAAAATGAAGTAGGGTTATCTTTAAAAGCACAAGGGAAATAAGTCTTTAGGAAACTGTGTAAACGACGTTTGGCAAAGGTAGGATTGTAGTCGAACCAATATTTTTATTAAGTTAAGAAATAAATCCTACTTAAGATAGAAAGACGGAAACTTTACTAATACGTACACGTCAATAATGCAAACCCGAAAATTATGTCATAACGGTGATTACTCGTATAATATTAAAATCACTTTTATTTCTATTAAATCGGTCTTAAAACGTGCCCGTGGAAATACTAGGAACTGCAAAACTTAAATATGTCTACCTATATAATTTTATATTACACTTTATATCAGTATTCTCACAAAACTTATAATACTCATATGGGCATTCATAGGTAACTTGTGGAAAAACATATGCGATAAAATAAATATTGCTTACAAAACAGCCAATTCAAAGCTAAATCTTTCCAATGTTTGTGCTATGATTATACACTGGATGTTCAACAATAAAAAATCCACGATATGACCTCTCAAATATTTTATTTGTTACATAAATTTGAATTAGTTCGAAGGAGAAACTACACAACACATGTTTTAAGTAATATATTTTTATTGTTACAAGTTAACTTTATTAAAAAAAGTTTTAACTATAATGTTTTAATAACATACTTTATTTTTCCATTTCTAGAGACCGAGATAGAATTCGTTGTAAATTTAGAGACGTGTGGGGCGCAGTTCTGAGGGATTTTCGAAATAGGAAATATGTTAACTCGGGACCTTATGAATGTCCATATACAATTGTAATACAATCGATCCAGCTGATTTACACACACATAATTAAGTAAAACACACACGAACAAACACATATAGTTTTTTGGTATAGTAGTGTAGATCATAAATTAAAACCTCAGTTGTGATAGGACATAATATGTGTAAAAAACATAACATTAAATAACAATTAATATAAGATAATGTGATTAATTAATTTTACTGTAGAAAAATTAGAGAACTTGTAACTATGTGAACACCTAATATTATTAATAATAAAAGTAAATATAAATTTTATAAATAAAACTATTTTCCTTTCAGTAAAAAACAATATTATGTTTTGAGTATAGGAACCTTGTAAACAATGCAATATACTTGTACAACAATACTTTAAACAAGTAAGTTTTATTTGTTTTTGGTGTTATTGTTTAAATACATTTACGAGTTTGGCAATATCTGTGCCATTATATCTGTATCAATATTATATACGTGTCAGATAGTTCAACGTTATCTCGTCGTTTGTGGTATATTGGAGGTGATCTAAGGCCCGGCAAGTACCGATTGGAATGGCCTTGGCCATAAGTGCAGGCTTCGGTGACGCCTTTGGCTCCACACCGCATTTCTGGCGAAAAAGGAAAAACATCCCTGGAGTTAGTACCAAACTTCAAGCTCAGATAACATGAGCGCTAGTAAATGTTATCTTATACTTTGATAGTTCTAGAAACATATTTATGATATCCGAATCTGAACCTACTTGTATATCGTGTAAAACGAGTAGTAGATAGGGACAGAGTGGTCTA
The DNA here is from genome assembly GCF_021130785.1 of Homalodisca vitripennis. NCBI lineage: Eukaryota > Metazoa > Arthropoda > Insecta > Hemiptera > Cicadellidae > Homalodisca > Homalodisca vitripennis. The sequence continues at coordinate 29,948 of NW_025776522.1, forward strand.
ATTCTCGCCGACACCGCTTCCTGTCGGGAGGCAGGAAACAAGAACCGATTATAATAATGACGTGTAATTTTAAAGTAAGTCAAATAAAGTTTGCTCTTTCTGATTTTTAAATTTGTAATTCACCAGTAAGAAAATTGTTCCATGTACAAATTATCAAAAAACGTAAATTTGTGTAAGTAACAAAAATTAAGATGTAAATAAGTTTTTATAACACTAGAATATTATTATAAATATTCTCTTAAAAATTATTTAAAAAATAAGAAAGAAACTTTTTTTAAATTTTGACACATAGTTCAGTACACATAATCAAAGCTTATTTAAGGATTTGTTACGTAGTAGAATTAGAAAAACCTTTATTAATTGGATTTTACGTGAAAATAGTTATGGTACATGATCTTAAATAGATTATTGTTTGATTTATAAAAACCAAATAGGGGGTTACTTTTTGGTTATGGCACAAGTATAAAGCTGAGAAACGCGTTCTTAACACGCTAATACTGAAAAACCAAAGTTTTATTTGAATACTTTGTAGGACTTAAATAAAGTCATACTCAGTGGTTTGTTTTGCAAATATTTCTTTATTGATTATATTATATTATTATTAATGCCTATTCAGAGAATGTTTGATGATAATGTCTTAGTAGATCTACTATACATAATTATTACTAGGTACAAAGCTTCTGAAAATATTATCTATCTCCAATATTACTATGCAAATATATTCTCGTTTTGTTTGATTTTGTTTTGTTTTGATTTTCAATTAAATTTACAGTAAATACTGTGGAAAAGTTTGAGATGACTGAATACATATTATAAATATTTTTATTTAGTGCAATGAAACGTTGTAAACAATGAGGACACGGCCGTATTTCAAGCTTCTAAAGTTATTCGTAGTTTAAAAAGAACGTAAAGCATTCATTAGTTTATATGTATATTAGTGTATAAAATGTTAAGTACAATTTCATATTTAGTGCAGTTTATTTATTTAATGAAGAATTTCAGTGGATAAAATAATATTCCAAAAAATATCCAGCTATTCCTAATTGGTTTGATGAAATTGCACAATAGACACTAAACACGATTATGTATATTCAGTGCTTAAACTAATGTTTTATTCTCTTTGCATTGTACCTATAACAATATTATGATCCTTCGTGAGGTTTATTATTTGGTAAAGCGCACATGTAATGTTAAGCCCCGAGTGATGTGGTTTTAGCGGTCATAGCCAACAACCCTCTGGGCTATAGCTTGTGTACATGTAATACATGAAGCACCAATATTATAGATCATGGTATTAAAAAATAACCACCATTAAAATTAATATTCTATAGATGATTTATACTTCAAATTATATGATTTTCTACCTAATAAATACACTTTTATAGATCAAATCGGTTAAAAACTTTGTAAAATTTGCGAAAATGAATTTGTTACATTTCAGTGCTGCTCCGTGGTGACTATATTTGGAACTAATCTCGCAGGTTTAGCCTTAAAGGTGAGTAACAATATTTAACATCCGCACTCTCTTCCGTGATAGTACCCTTACTATGTTACGGAAACTTTTATTATTTGAACACTGCTATAAAACTTATCTTACTGATCAATAAATGTTAATGTTCTAATGTGGCAAGATATGTCGGAAAAGATTTTATCTGTATAATTTTAATTGATTTTCAAATAGATAAGAATGTTTCTATTATGATTCATGTCTGACCGTGGATTTTGGCTGAGCGTCATCCAAGGTGGATTTTATAAGTATGCTGACACAATTGTCTGTTTTGTCTGGCATACTCAACCTGATACTCTTTTGAAATCTTAAAAATATGTACAACTTTTGAACCAAAGTGGGAATTGGAAATTTTGTCTTTCATAGAAAATGTTTAAATGATAAAGATGTTTTTGTGAAATCCCTTAAAACGAAATATTTTCACTTTCATGGTAAAATGGTAATGGCTTTTACTAAATTTTCAATTTCACTGTATTATAGGGTAAAATAAAACAGTTTTTGATTTTCAATAATAATTTTATAATAAATACATAACTAAAGAATTTTTAGTACGTTTTTTTACTACGGCTAGACTTTTTTGACATATACATCCATATATATCATCATTGACGTATGCAACGTACTCTGTATAAGAAAATACCAGTAAGAAATTTATACACATATATGAGATAAGTTTGTATGTATAGATGGTTGATAAATGCAAATTTATTACTGAAATTACAATGAGCTTAATCTGAATAATTCATACCCTTCAAAGATTTCAAGAGATGCTTTTTTATCATTATATATTATTTTTTATTGAGCACTTGGCGGAGTCTCTCCAATCGGTATAACCAAAGCTGATTTCTCGGTTTGTGTGTTTCGTCTGTACAAACTTCCGCATTCGTAGGAGAACTTAGAGCATTGGAATTTATAGTGCAACTTCACCTTTGTTACCTCTATGTCGAAATTTAAAATTACAAAAATCGTTACTTTGGGGTTTTTTTCCAGGCGAGTATGTCGTCCGCTGTGGGGCGAACTCGAATCTTTCCACACTAACCTGAAGTCTAGAGTACAATTAATCTTGTGCTAAAATATACAAATATTACTGAATTAAGTCAAGTAAAAAGTTTTTGACTAGCAATATAATGAATTAACATTACGGTACAGACGTTTAATTATCGTACAAAGTGTATGATAGTTTTAATGTTTTAACGATATCTTAGTATTTGTAGTGGAGAGAAAGAAAGATAAAAAAAGAACAAGTGCATTATAAAAATAAATTCTGAAACTAACCGTTATTTAAAAGTTTAACCAAACAATCGCCAAAAGATAAGAAAATTGTCACGAATAAATAAAGAACAATAATGTAATTAATAATGTATTTCTGAAATCCAATAAACATACCGTATTAAACATACGAATAACCCATTTTTATAGCTTAGAGTTGGATTCTTTAAGGTTCTGTTGTATTGTTTCTTGGTCCATATTTAGTTATTCCGTGTATTATACAAACAATAAATATTAATAGTCAATAAATAATATTCTAAGACTAGGGTTTATAGCATTAAAAGTTTGAAGATAACATCTACGTTTTGAAGTTTAGAACAGATGGTTGCAAAAATAATCAAATAATCGTGTCAACCTATTTCTATCATAAGTTCTATTTATAACTCAAATACTTGCAAGGTTGTCTATGATCATTCTTTGCTTACCAAGTTTATAAGTAGGAAGGAAAGTATAATTATAATTTAAGACTATTTATGTAAACGAGAATGTTTAGAACGAGTTTTATAATTAGGTTGCATAAGATTACATGAAACCATTTCGATATACTAAGTGTGTGATTATGATTTCATAAGGCATACATATAACAAATATAGATCACAAATCTAACACAACGGTTACAACGATAAACTAAATAGCTTGCATTTACAGTATCGTTCAGTAGTATATTGCTTCTTGGTTATAAATGACAAAATTTTAATAAGAATAGATCTTGTAATGGAAAGTACATGTCTGCCTGATATGTGATACTTATGAATTTTGTATTATATTAAAACTTTTAATGAGCCATAAATTTAGTGTGAATTGTCGGAGATCTGATTGTTGTATAAAATATAGTTTTAAAATAAAAATCCTTACAGTAATACAAAATTACTGTTGGCAGTAATTAAAATATAAAAAAATTGACCTTCAGGCAAAGTAAACGTTTCCTTTGTACTAAGGAGTGATAAAAGGGCATATACATAAATACCCGAGTTCAAAATTCTATTTTTTTAAATATATGTTTTCCTTTTTTTTTACTCTCAGCACTATAGAAATATTTTTTGCTATATAATATGTGTGTGTGTGTGTATATATATATATATATATATATATATATATATATATATATATATATATATATATATATATATATATTATATATATATATATATATATATATATATATATATATATATATATATAATGTAGAGTTTTCATGCATACAATGAAAATATAAAAGTAAAATTATTCCTTCCGACACAGTTAAAAGAGAGGTAGATTTTACATGTAGCCGTAATTATATAAATGTCAAAATAAAAATACATTAATATTTTAGAAGTATAATTTGTATAATATAATGGAAAAGCCCATCAAATTGCCGTTTTAATACCATCATAATACTTTCAAATATTTAACTTCTTAAATTCGATAATCTTCAAATCATTTCTTTATTGCTTTTAGACAATATATAACATTGTATAGCAGTCGTCATATATTCAAACAGCAAATACTCTACACACTCACACACAGTCAGACTTACATTTCACTCATTCACACTAATTCACACTATCTTTGGATCCAGATTTTAAATTTTGGTAATTTAAGATATTTTTAGATATCCCAGCGACTCATCATAAACTCCTCTAGCGAATAAAATGCTTTGACACCAACAGGCATTTGAGACGAGTTTTGAATTGGATTTGATTTGTTGCATTTTTTACACTTTCAGGGAGCTTGTTGATTAAGCCGACGCCAACCTGATGCGGTAAATGCTGAGATACCGCCAGTCTATGACTATGGACTCTAAAGTTGTCCCTGGCTCTAGTTTCATACTGATGAAAGTCCCTGCCCCGGACTAAAGTGCACTTCGATTGACAGTACAGGATCACATAAAACATATAGAGACAGGGCAATGTCAGCAAACCTAGCTCCCTAAAAGAGTCCCTACACGACTCTCTGTAATTCAAATTTTCAATAATTCTAATTGCCTTTTCTTTGAAGCCTGAAAACGCGTTCCATCTTGTGTTTGGCACAGCCCCCCCACAGTCTCAAGCCATACGCAAAGTGCGGATATATGAGACCGAAATATGCCGTCATTAAGACTTCAGGGGAACAGTATTTAGCTAGGCTTCGCAAAGCAAATATGCCAGAAGTAATTCTAGCACATATATTGTTAACGTGGTCGTCCCAGGTCAGACCTTGATCAATGTACATCTCCAGGAATTTCGTGGATCCAGTTTCCTCTAAAAGGACATCGTCCACAAATACAGCAGGTTGCCTTGCAAATTCCCTTGGTCTTAGGCAGAAATTGATGACATTTGATTTTGATTGGTTCGTTTTCAAATTCCTGTCAGTAAAATACTGAATGCATGAAGTCAGTTTCCACAAATGATGTGATTTCCAAATCTTGTGTAGTTTTTCCTTTGAAGCAAAGAGTCGTGTCGTCGGCATACTGAATCAGATCACCATGCTGGATCACTGAGTTAAGTCTACAGACGTAAACCAAAAAAAGAATAGGCCCAAGAATAGAACCCTGAGGGACACCGTGGGCTATTTTAATTTTACTAGAGATGACATTCGAAATCTGCACGCATTGATCTCGATTCTTAAGATAAGAAGCAAGCCACGCGTTTGGCAGACCCCGAACGACACATTTTTGTAACTGGTGCAACAGTGTTTCATGATGCACACAGACAAATGCTTTGGATAGGTCAAGAAATATGCTGAGCACTTGTTCTCGCCTTTCCAAGCCATCAACAACATTGTTCAAAAGACTGTTTACAGCGTCAATTGTTGATCTTTTTTTCCTGAAGCCAAATTGTTCAGGATTTAGAATTTCATTGCTTTCTTGAAAGCTTTCAAGTCTTTCATAGAAAACCTTTTCAAAAATTTTGCTGAAAACTGGAAGAGTTGAAATTGGACGATAATTGCTGGTTTTGCAAGGATCGTCTTTTTTAAAAATCGGTATAACTTTAGCTGTTTTCAGTAGACATAGAAAAGTTGCAGATTCAAATGAAAAATTTATCAATTTTGTGAGTGGCCTCAAAATGTACCTAAAGCAACGTTTGAGTAACCAAACTGACATCCCGTTAGCGTCACACGATTTCTTTGAATTCAACCCCTGTACGACACGAGCTAAGTCCTCCACACACACAGGGGCCAGAGCCATGGATGCAACCGGTTCCCTAACACCAATTTCATGATATCGAGGTTCTGAAATTGACGAATCAGTTGAGTCCACAGAAGAAAAATAATTATTAAACTCGTTGGCAACCTGCAACTGATCATCAATTACGCGTTCATTAATTTTGATTGATATAGACTCAAGGTTTCGGTCCAAGTTTGATTTTCGTGCCGATTCATTGATTATTTTCCATGCAGTTTTAGAAAAGCTTTCACAATTTCTCAGGGCTCTATTGACGTCATGAGATTTAGCAGCTTGAATGACTTTTCTATAGATCCTTCGATATGATCTGTAAAATGTTTTAAAATTTTCGTTTTGTGTTTGGACAAATATTGAGTGAAAAAATTTGAGTTTATCTCTGGAAATGAGAATCCCTTTAGTTAACCAGGAATTAGTTTTGGGTTTGAAATTGTTTTTGGTTTTTTTAAAAGGACACGAAACGTCTAAATAATAAATGAAACAGTTATTGAAAGCTTGATACATGTCATTGACATTCTCAAAGCTGTTCAAAAAGCTCCAGGTTTCGTTTTTTAATAAATTGTTCAAATTGGAAATGTTTTGGAAATTGAAAGCTCTTTTAATTTTAAAAGATGATTTTTGAGTTTCTATTTTACATCCATGTATTACAACCTCCTGCGCAAAGTGATCGGAGACAGCCGTATTCGAAACAGAGACCGTGACGTTAGGAATGTTTGTAATGACGTTGTCGGTGGCAGTACTCGTCATAGCAGTCACTCGTGTTGGGGAGTTCACGGACCAATTTAGATTAAATGAGCTTAAAACATCCCGCAGCCGCTGGGTCAGGGGGTCGGTGGGATCCAAAACGTTGATATTTAGATCGCCAATTATAGTAAATTTCGATAAGTTTAAGAAAAGACAATTTATAAGATTTTCGAGGTTTGTAAAAAAAGATTCGGCACATCCATTGGGTGATCTATACAACCCTACGATTGATATTTTTCCAAGAGTGTTAGATATGACCTTAACACCACTGGCCTCAAAGTTTAGATCGGTAATGTGATTAATTTTGAAATTTTCAAACTTCAATGGTGCTTTCACGAAAATTGCTACACCGCCCCCTTTAAAGTGCGTTCGACAAAAATTTGATGCCAATTCATAGTTTTGAATTTTAAAAAATTTTATTGTTTCAGTTCTGAAACCATGTTCCGAGACAACAAATACATCAGGTTTGAGTTCGTCACACATGAACATTAGCTCATCTATTTTATTGGTTGCACATTGGGCGTTTTGATGTACCAATATAAACTTTTCAGTTTGTTTTGAATTAGAAAACTTTTGAAATTTTGTCAAATTTTGAGTAGGGTATTTTTCAAAATTTTTAACTGGATCCAAAGTTTCTCCTAACCTTTCTTTAAACAAGTGTCGACAATTGAGTTTTTTTGGTTAGGAGAGCGTCCATTTTCATTTTCCCTTTCAGTGAAGGTTCCTGCTACGGCGTCAGCGTAGGTGTCAAAATTTCTGGGACGAACTATTGGATGATGTGGAGTGTTATCCGTGCATGGAGTGTCTAGAGAGGGCACTTGAATGGGAGATAGAGAGCTATGTGATTGGAAGGGGGTGGAGATTGGTGATGACTGCAGTTTGTTTGGACATGTTGAATCAGGATTATATTTTATAGGAGAGGGAGGGGATTTAGAGAACGGCAAACGACCCACTTCCACCAGACTTCTCACCAACAGTCCGGCCAGAATCCGCTTGCCCGACAACCTCAGATGCAGACCATGGCGAGTGAACCAGCGCCTTTCTATGCTGTTGATGTTTAGCAGCTGGGCTCCCTCGCATCTGGCACATAGCTCCTCGATATAATGGTTCACGGCGGTGGTTGTCTGGTTCATTATATGGTCGACTGGGAGGTCGTGTCTTTGAGGGATAGTGGCCACAATGACCCGGGATGAGGCGAGGCGGGCGATTATTCGCTGCTCCAGATGTCGGTAAATGTTCTGAGACTCACCGGTTGCAATATCATTAGTGCCGGCGAGTATGACACAGCAGCTCCCAGGTGGTGGCGGGGCGCCGGACGTAGCATCGAGAAGTCCCGCTGAAGGCTTACAGATCCCACTTACTCTCGTAGGCAGTTTCACACGTTGCTGAACGAGACCGGCCAGATGACGTGCATGGCTGTCCCCCTCGATAATAACGGTCTGGAAGGGTAAAGACGTTGTAGGCTGCTCCTCTTGACGATGTTCAACCCCCATCGTATATCCCTCCCGACTAATGGCCTGAGTTGTAGAATTTTTCCGAGGGTTTCTCTTCTTCTTTTTCTTTTTCTTCCCTTTCTCCCCTCCATTCCTTGTTTTTGGAGAAGCAGTCTCATCGAATTCAGGTAAAGTGGCCAGGGGTGTAAATTTGTTTTGGGTCTTGATTGGGACATTCTTCATTGGGACGACAGTCCAAGTCTCAGTGCTCTTCCCGCGGTGGCACTCACATCTATCAGCCTCCGCTCTTAAACACAAATTGTCGGCTTCTAAGACCTGTATAGTATTTCTGAGGCGTGATACAAGACCGTGAGGTTCCACACACCGTGGATCCTGACAGGCATTGGGCACTTGCTCACTGCACAGCGCGGTCGATCTTGGATACGCATGATGATGGTTCGATCCGTGAAGTATCTGCCACGAAAATCTGATTGGTGAATTGCAGGAGGCGAGTATCTGATTCCACCGAGTGGTCTAGGACATCTTGGTATTTTCTTTGAAGATCCGCAATCTGCAACCTCAATCTCTTGTTTTCGTCCTCTAGTCCACGTAGAGACACCGGTGCATGTGACCCAACATGCCCCGCTGATGACGCGAGAGGCGTGGATGACAAGGGAGGTGTGGACGACGCGGCAGGCGTGGACGACGCGGCAGGCGCGGACGAGGCAGCAGGCACGGGAGATGTACCAGGTGTGGGAGAAGATAACACACGTGAAGACATAAGGGATCTCATTGTTGACGGGTGAGGTCCAGAATGTTTTTCAGAATTCCCTATTTACACCCGTCTTCAGCGTAGCTCCACAAGATCTACCCAAGCAACGCCATATAGTTTCTCCACTTTTTAGTGTATAACTTTCTCTATATTTATAATTATTGTGTATTATGTGAGGTTTGCCGTTTTTTGTTAATTCTATTGAGATACTCATGATTATTTATTTATTTAAATATAGGAAAATTTAAAATTATTAAAAAGTTATGCACACGTCAAGTAAAATAAAATAATACATAAAATAAGGTTTAATATCTATATATATAAAAATGAATGTTTGTATGTTTGTCCTTTATGGAATCGTGAACTATTGGACCGATCATGATGAAAATTTGTACGTATATGTATTTTTCCACGGAGAAGGTTTATAAGCTATGCCCATCCCTTTCCCGATTCAGGATTCCGCCCCACTGGTTACAGAAATACCCATAAGAAATGCATTGCAGCAAACATATGTTAACGTCTTTTCAAATTTTTAATCAGCTGTTCTTTGTAAACATATATTACACTTATAGTTTTAAAGCATAGAGTAAGCTTAAGAGAAACGACAAATTTTGTTTAAACTGTTTTTGCAATCACTGTTAAACATAGACTTTACTATCCAGATAATACAATTCAAATTTGACGTAAAAATTCACCTTTAACTGCAATATTTATTTAATATAAACCATGCTCATGCTTGATCAGAAGAGTAATGCAGATATCATAATTACTATCTTACGTTGGCTACAAATATAAAGAATGTTATAAAAATCAACCTTAGTTGTTTTTTTTGACAGAAGTATGGTTCTCAAAACTCCGTGTGTACATATTCTCTCGATCGAGACAACAAAGCAAGCTCAATCGTGGCATCGGAGATATAACTAATTTAATCTAAAATTTATTATAGTAAAAAAAAAAATTTACTAAGTAATATAAGGACTTCGGTTCTTAAGATTTGCGTGCGAAGCCGTGGGTAACAGCTAGATATAGGCAGGAATATGGTACATACCTTCATAATACGCCCAAGAGGCTCACGATGGAACGACTATCAATTATCTCAGCAATGTTTAGAATGTGATAGAAAAAGAATAAGTGAATATAGTGTACTGTTTTCAACGGGAAATTGCGTGCGAAGCCGCGGGCAACTTTTGCAAAAAATTATTGAAAATGCGCAGCAAAGCGCGCCGGGCCCGCTAGTAGTTAATAAAAAGTCGACACAAAAAAAAACTGGTAGTCCTTGGTATCGAACCCGGGTCCTTGAGTTTATCAGTCAGTGAACGTTCCACTACACCAAACCTGATTGTGGAATCAAGTGCAGGCAATTAATGATAAGGTGCGTCCGGCGTGATGTCAACGAGCGTGTGCACCTGCTTGCATGTTTTATACAGCACAATATGTACCGTAGATTTAGAGGTTATAATAAAGTTTAATAAATTAAAGTCTTACCACGCCTAAAATTCTAAACACTGATAAAACACAAACATAGATACATATTTAAAATTCACAACTAAATACATACAAACATTACATTAAATTACAAAACTTTAGTCAATTAAATTAAAATGCCACACGATATAGAGTCGTGTTGGTAGTTTGACAGTGGCGCCGCCAACCTCACACCATCTTGAAACCTTACACCACAAAACATGTTATAAGTATATAGTTTTCTTTGAGAGTACATGGATTTTATTTACTTACAATTTGTATTAATAACGTTTGTAAACATATTCACATATAACTTTCCTACTGTGTAGTCCTTTAAACTTTAAACGCGAACCGTCTTGAAACATTAAGAGGTGTGCTGAAATTATTAAGAATAATTAGGCTTGAAATTGCTTGAAAATTGTAAGAAAAGTACAAATGTTGATTTATGTTATGAAATACAAATGTAAATGTTTGCCAAATGTGAATGACCGCCATCTTCATAAGCTAAAGCGGTTGAGACTGACTAACGAACTCAACTAGACATGTGACATGTGTGTAAATACTGTCTCTGTAACCGGTGTGGTCTAAATATATTAAGAACTACAGTAGTTATCATGTGCAGAATGTATTCCTGCAATGTTGTATACTACTTAAAACTTTTAAGTGAGCACATTAAAAAACCAACGGTACATCTATAACAGGTATAAATATAAAAAAAATATAAAAACACATTTATGTTTTTCTTAATTAAGTATTATTGCAAAACAAATATATTTCCTTGCAATATGAAATTGGGTTATTTAAATAATACTTAATTTAATACTGAATTTTGAATTAAAATGAACAAATAAATTCAAACAATACAAGTCAATTTTAATCTGAAAGAAGTATTTTGTATTTCGCATAAAATGAGTACTAATATAAAAATATTTAAGTACAAATAAATGGTATTGCAAAGGTACAGTTGTACAGTTGAAAATGTATTGCTAAGTCACAATACCATAACGAAGTAATAAAGTAACTCTTATGAAATATGACTTTAGTAGTAAAAGAAACAGCCCTACAAATGACGCATCGTTTCAACGATAAATGAAAGTCATTTCCAGGTAATTTCTTATCTGCAGGAAACGTTTCTTTCTCCCATATCAGTATTTTGGTAATGAGTGTATAATACTTCTACAACAAAACACAGTAATTATCTGAAACTCTTTTCTAACTATACAAAGAAAAGTATAATATACTACCCATTGTAATAGTATAGTATTCGTGTTTGTTTTTAACTTGTATGTGCTAAACAAATATATAATTTATTATAAGGATTGTAACTGATATACGTATAATTATTTAAAGTTTTGTACTTTTAGCAAAGTTTATACCAATTATTCTTAAATAATGATAATAGTAAAATATGATTATAATTTAATAAAATACGGTATGCTATTAAAGTACTAAAGTAGGGTATCTATAAATCAGGCGTACAGAAAAACGGATAAATGCTTTGTATGTGTGACTGAAAGCATTTATATGCCATGCATGTAAAACGTAGCTAAATGAACTGTCACGGATTTTTTTAAATAATGTAGGCTAGTTTCATTCTATTTAAAACTTATAATAAAGAAAACCCTTATTTGTATAGCACGTTTTTAGCCTTACCTTCAGTTGACTTTGATAAAGGACGTCAAACGATTTGCCGAAATAAATTTTAATTTTACAGCCCTTTAATATTTTGTGACCTTAAAATAAAAACTAATGAAACCAAAGATCTACAACAAACTACATTAAACAAGTTTAATGTGGTAAATCAATGATCATATATTTATTATGCAGATAAGTAGCAAAAAAAGAAAGTATTCCTTTATCTATTGGTAACCAGCTGTTTCCCGCTGCTTTGCAAGCTTTTCGCAATTTTTGCTCGTATATCTGCACTTCTTATGAAAGTGGATTATATTTAAAACGTCAATGTATGCTTTGTTACCACGATTAAGAAAATATATTTAGGTCTACAGTTAATGCACACGTATATGTACTTTCTTATAAAGTGGTCTAACACTCATGCTTTAAGTTCAACCAGAGTTGTATCTTAAAGACAAATTTAATATATTATATCATAAATATTCGCCTTAAAATATTGTTTGGCTATTTTATATACTTAACTGTCATATAATTGCAGTTTCTAGTCTGCAAGGTCTTTGAAAAGTTATCTTGTTTAGCGCCGTCTGGTGGCGAGTCACATCAACGGGCATAGCAAATGAACCTTCTCCGTGGAACAACATATACATAATAATTAGTTTTCATACTCATAGGTCAAGCAAGTAGTTTACGATTCTATAATGGACACACAGACAAACGTTTATTCGTGTATATATATATATATATATATATATATATATATATATATATATATATATATATATATAGAGAGAGAGAGAGAGAGAAAGAGAGAGAGAGAGAGAGAATTTTAATGCATGAAGTATTATTTATATTTTGATGTGATCAAATTTTGACATTGTCCTTATGATTTTAAATACTATTTAATAATACAATATTAAAATAAAAATTAAGTCGTCATTGAATAAACGAAATGTGTCACTCTTTACATAATAGTAATGGTAAGTAAGCCTTATTCTTCCTATAATAGCATTATGTTAACGACAGTGTTTTTATATCTAATACAACACATATAAAAAAATACTATTAAATCGTAAAAAGTAAGAGCTCTGTAATGTTTTTATTTTAATGCTTGTCAAGCAAGTGGGAGATGCAGCTTAAATCCTCCTGTTATAAGTAATTTTTGTTATTAAATTTTTTGGAAATCATATCATGCACATAGGCTTATGAAATCACTTCAATTTGTACAAAGTACAAAGGGTCAGTATAGAATTGATATTAATCAAATATATGTTAATTATTTCATTGATATCCTCCAAATTCTCATTATATATAGATTTTAAAGTGGAATCGTACTGTAATAACAAGAGTTATTATATTGGAAATTCAGCAATACACACATTAGAAAGGTCTTTTCAAAATATTAATATTAATTTTAGACAGATGACAGTATTTAAAGGAAAATATGTAACTTCGTAATCAAAATCAATATGTAAATTGTATTTGTAATATTTTACGATTCATAATTGTTATTAACTCAGTATAATTACTACAAGGTAGAAGTATACCACACGCTCTCACCTAATAGGCTTCGCTAAAGTTTCATATATAGTTTCAAATCTATAGTTTATTTTATTATCAAGAAGTCTTGTGGATAGATCGACATACAAAAGATCATAATTATAGACAAAGGATAAATGGTGTCACACATGATCAACGTAAGAAAGTTTGATAATGGATACTTATATACCACGGGGTGACATCTGATTTGCAAATAATTAATCTTCATGTAACATATCAAATCTATAGATTGTTATCTGTCCGAGATATTAAAATATGGACAGAAATAAACAATTTTTTGCCCCTCGAATAACATGCTTTGGTAACACAGACAAATAATGATAAAAATATTAGAAATTAAAATAAATTATATAGGTAACTGCGTATTAAATATACGGATTTAAAATGTAATTGTAATGGTATCAGTAAACTACTTTAGGTAATTAATCTTATTATTGATACTATGTACCGTTAGTTAGTTCCATTTTATATAATGCAACATTTCACAACCTAGTTAGCCAGTAAAACTTTATATTATTTTTATCCAATGTTCCGGAACTAAATTATCGACGGACTAACTACCTAAGTGGTACGCGTATGAATATTTGATTGTAACCCTTCGTAGCAGCCCAACTACGTGACCGATTTCATCTCGCGCGCTATGTCCCGAGCTCACTTATTATTTGAGTAGATGGCTACCACTTTCATAACTTCTACTCCTCTTCTAGTAATTACCGACTAGAAATAACCCTTCTTAGACTACAGATTCAATGTCTCGTGCCAAGACGCCGACGCCCGGGTTGTGAGTCTACATATTGCGAAGAGAAGTAAAATCTTAAAATGTTATAAAGTAAAATATCGTAGGCATAATTTCATAGAACATTGGATATTTTAGGCCCCCCTATTAGATATACATTTTTAGTTCGTGTACTCTAATTGGCAGCAACGTGGCAAGGCATACATTTAATTTACCAACTAAAAGTGGTGCTTGTAAGTTTCATTAATTAAATTGAACTTATAAGTAAACTTTGCAATTCGAGTATTTATTACTACGACCTCAGAAATCACCACCCCCATGTGTTATCGTCATTCGGTACAACTATTAGTTATTTAACAAATTTTGTTATTAACAAATGATAAACTTTAAAAAAGGAAATAACTAAAGAGTTGTTAATGAATGGGTTTAGTTATCTACTACAGAAAAATATTAATATATACATATATATATATATATATCAGGAAAATTACTTGGATATAAAAGTAATATTGCAAAGAACAGTCAAATAATAGCGTCATATGTTACATGACACTGCTCGTTAGATGAAAGGTGTGATAAAATGTTACAACTCGAGTAATGTTATATCTTTATAGGTGATACAATCTTGTATAACATGTCTGATTAGCGACTCACATTTACATTACCTCATATTATACGTTGTTAGCCACCTTTTGGCTTGTTTGTGAAAGCAAAATATTAGTTTAATGCAACATTTTCAAAGTACAACATTTTCAAATTGTACAAACAATGAATATCACTATGGTCCTTGCTTTAAGTTGACCTTAATATTTTATGACTGAACTTAGTAATAGCTACATATTGCGAAGGGAAGTACAATCTTAAAATTATAGAAAAAAATAAAATTAGTTAATAGCCAACTGGCTTATAGTAACTAGTAAAATCGTAAATATTTACAACATTGCAATGAAGGAGGAGGAGCTCTTCTTATTGGAATATAAATTTTCTATTATTTCACAAAAGAAAACTCACAATTATCCAATAATTAGTGTATTTTTCACGAGGCCTTTCGACATCGAAGATGCCATCATCAGGTGTGAATCAACAATTTTGTTGATTCACACCTGATGATGGCATCTTCGATGTCGAAAGGCCTCGTGAAAAATACACTAATTATTGGATAATTGTGAGTTTTCTTTTGTGAAATAATAGAAAATTTACAACATTGTTCATAAAAAATTTGGACTTCGCTATATTTGAATTTAAAATTTTGGTTCTTGAGGTTGAGTAAAAGAGAGGGGTAGAAAAGCCCTAACACAGCCTCAACAAATAAGTCGTATTCTTAACACATTATAATATTACCTTCCTTCTCTTCTCAAGACTATATCTTATGTTGAAGTGAATTGAGCTAAAAGAAAATAATTGTGAATGTTGTTAATATTGTTATAATTATAGTAAGAGTTGTAATCCAAAATTAATAAAACTAAAATCTGAATTTCAAACCTTTTAAAGACACATCGAAATATCCAATTTGCAAGTTACTTAGATGCAATTAACATTGATTGCAAATTAAACTAGCCTTTTATTATGATTTGTAAAAGGCCAGTGATCATGAAGGCTCAAGTGGAATATTGTATATGGTGAATGTTCTCTGAATTACAAGGTTTTTTGTCGTGAATCAAATTAACACGTTGACTGCCACCAAGGAATATATTTTTGCTGTATCTGTAGGCCAAGGACTAATTTTATGAACTTCCTCTGTGCGCCATGAGGACCACCTGGTGGCTCTCAACAGGTGTACTGAACTACGCCGTGAGGACCACCGGTGGCTCTCAGGTTATACATTTTTTAAACTTTTTTCACAGTATCTGTAAACACATTCCAGCAATTATATTTATACTAACTGATAGCTTATTAAATGAAGATAAAAAAGGTCATATGGTTATTGGATACTGTTTTTACAACTCAAAATAAATAGGCTGAAAAATTGGGTTTGTTTATTGTGGTTTACACTATAGGAATAGACTAAGTAAAACCCAGTTGTACAAGAACTTGTTTTATAACATGAGTAAAAAGTTAAAAATTATAAAACCTCTATAGCCTTGGAAAAATTAGATTATAATTAAAATAATTGAATGTAATAAGTACATCATGTTTGTATTCAGAACTTTAGATTACACACTAATATTACATGAATGGGGCTTTTATGGGTTGCATTGAAACAGTTCAAACAAATAAATACATTGCACATGACACATTTTGTGGTTACTCTCTTGCACATGTTTCTGGGCATGTTCACGACCATAAGACTTTGAGAGAGTTTTGTAGCAGTTGCCGCATCTCCGACGTACTGAGCGTTTAGGACCCTGGATTTCGATAAGCTTATGTTTGGGAGTTCTTGCAGCTTGAGGTTCATCTTCCTCTCCCTCTTTGGTTTTCAATAAGAGAATCTGCGATTTCCTGGTCTGAACTGGGTGATTTGCATTTTCTTTTCATTCACAATGTTGTACAGAAGAAGTGAGTTCACCACTGCTGTGTTTAGAAGTAGTTCAAACAGTACTTTCTTATACCATTTTACGCAGCGTCGCAGAGGTCTAGAATATGAAGCCATTTGATCAGACAAATCTATGAAAGATTTGGCCTTGTTGTAGTCGACCACACATCTTGGTTTTTATTTTGATTCCTCGCCTTTTGAGGAATCTCAATACATTCATCAGTATGCTGTGTCGTTATCATCATTACTTCTCTCTTATCTTTCCATTTATCACGACGACATTGCTATTGCTTTGTTTCCCCACAACATCACCCTTGTTTAGCTTTGCATTTGCAATGCATGCTGGGATTCCTCTTCTGTTTTTACGAAGTGTTCCAACTAAATGAGTGGAACGCTCTTTCAAGGTATGGGCTAGAGCTATGCTGCTGTACCAATTGGTCAACATACAGTGTTCGACCAGCATCAAGTAACGGGAAATCAACTGCATCACAATGGCCTGAGCAAGACCAACTCTCCTTCCTTCGGATTTACCTGTGTACACCTTAAAATTCCAGGTGTAACCCTTTTCAGTGCATAGCTTAAAAGATCTTAATGCCATAGCGGCTGGCCTTGTTAGGGATGTATTGTCTAAATCCCACCCTGCCACGAAAGGGAATCAAACTCTCGTCAATACAGAGTTGCTGCTGAGGAGTCAGAGCAGATTTAAATTTTTCATTCAGGGAGTCAAGTATATTTTGTATTTTGTATAGTTTGTTTGTTTCATCTGCATTTGTATTATCGCTGAAATGAAGCATTCTAAGTAACAGTTCAAATCTGTTTCTAGCATTACTTTGCACATTTCATTTTTGTATATGTTTTTTTGTGCTCCAATACAAATTTAAACTTGGCATTTGAACTAACCCCATCCATATTATGAGACCAAAAAATTGCTTAATTTCCTTTTCGTCTGTTGGAAGCCAGGATTTGAGCCGAGACTTATCAGAAGGTACACCAGATTCAATTGTCTGCTGTGCATATAGGTTTGTTTTGCAGTGCAATTTCTGTAAAAAAAGAGTTGTCAACAAAGACTTGGTTGTAGACTTCAAATGGGGGAAGCACCCTCAATTTTGTCCCTTATTTCTTGTGAGATAAGAGGTAATGCATTGAACTCGAATGATGATAAGGTTGTTTTGGTTAGTATTTCCCCAGGTCAAGGCTAAGTAATTTGGTTCAATGTTTTGGTTTACCTGTTGGATTCCATTGTCAGGCTGTTGGTTGTGGGGTTGGGCTGCTGCTGAATAAGTTTGGTTGTGGACGAGCTGCCTTTGGTCCAAGGTATTCATATCGTTATCACTGTCTTCACTACTATCCTCTGAAGGAAAATATTCAGGGTCCATATCTGAATCATGACCTCCAAACAATTCACTTGATTCACTACCATTGTCGTCAAATTCACTATTATCCTCCTCTTCAACACCCCACTGGCTCTGTACCTGTACTCGCAGGTTCCTCTAATATTCTGTTCACAAAATCCCCTAAATCCTCGTCATCATGTCTCAATCGACCCCGCACTCATTTTTGTAACAGCACTAAAAACTCAAGATTATGATCTAGACAAAACGAATAGAACACGAATTAAGCTGGAAACTAGATATAGAGACTTGGCTGTGCCATGAGAGCCACCGGTGGTCCACACAATAAAACAAAACAACAGGGTGACGAGAATTGGCGGGAAATTACATAACCAAACTAAAACAGCTGGTTAAGTTAAAAAAATCCACTCAGATGGAAGCAGAAAAAGATTTGCCCAGGCCATGAGAGACACAGGTGGTCCTCAGCTACAACTTTTAATACAATTGGCCTAGGACCGAATCTTGTTGATTATAATACTCAGGAGACCGTATTTGATCACATGGGATGTATAACCAATGATAGTTCAGTTATGACGTTCCTGGCCCAAATGCCATTGGCCTCAGATGTAAAACCAGTGAGAGCCACCGGTGGCTCTCATGGCGTCACGTATAGAACATAGTGAGAGCCACCGGTGGTCCTCATGGCAGTCAACGTGTTAATCGGAAGCTTAGGTTGTGTGTATCTGAGAAGTGTATATTAAAGCAATTCTATTGAGCACAATAACTTTCGTGGTAATATTGGGTGCTGTGTACCTAACATTTCGGCTTCTTAGAGCAGTTACCACTTCTTCTCAAAGGCAACTCACACTGCATCATATTAAGTTCAAAGGGTGCACTACACTCGGCCTTTTTGTTTGACTCTCTAGAAATATGAAAAAATTCTAAATATCTAATGGTATTACATGCAATACAGATTATTTTCAAATATCTCTCTCTCTCTCTCATCTCATTATCTCAGGAGTGAATATAGTCTTACTTAATTATAATATCCTCAAGGCATCCTAGTATTTTTAATATAATATTGCTTGTTAAACCGTGTGTGACTGGTAGTTTATATAGAAAAATATTGTCTACGAGGATAACTCAATATTATTTGTGATAATCAGCACTATAGATTGAAGCGAAACATTAAATCCTGTAAACATTAAGCTATATGTTGAAACTATAAGTTTATTTATTCAGAATCGAATTTGTAAAACCTAATGTATTATACCCTGGTGGGTCTTGCGATCCTTTCCTGCATAAACTATATACATTTGTAGGTATCTTAAATAAAATCTTATCAAAATGTGTTTATCTACGTCTTTTGTTAATCTAGTTTTGGTTGTCGAAAAATGTAAATAAACTTCTTAAATATTGGTTTTATGTAATATAAGTCTTGATGATTTTCGATATGTTGAGAGGGCAAGTACGGCTCCTTGAGGCATGCTCTCGTAATGATCATCTCTCTTTTTTTCCTTTGATCTACTGTAAAAATCCCATCCCACAATGTTAAGGAAGCCAAATACAGTAATGACTAGTACTAGATGAGTAAGTATTCACACTCTTGTTCACTAAGATACGTTTTATTGCATTATATGTTTAAATTCATCACTGGCACAATCTGCAGTAAAAGTTATAAATTATATTTCCATGTGTTATCTAAATTACATTACTGACTAAGCAAAGAGTACCTAATATTTTCTAAAACTAAAGCTTAAATTAAAATTTTGGGCAAATTTAAGCTGAAAGTATCGACAGCTTTTAGAGTGGTAGCATTAATTTGAATTATATTTCATGAACATTATACTTATTTTCCTAACTTAAATTATATTCCGAAAAGCTTTTGTAATATTGTTTTCATAAATTCGTTTCCTCGAATATCAACGAATACTTATCAGAAAGAATTCACTGAATTGGTAAGCCGTTCTCGAGATTTAGCACTTATCAAGAGCTTTTTTAACGAATAATTTTTACTAGACAGATATTATTGAATGATTTACTGTCTCCAATAACAATTTATTGCGATTCACGAGAAGCATGGATGATCTGAGCTTTACATGGAGTTGAGAAACCTCTTACTGTTTCTGAAAGACTGGTGTTATCATATTATTTTGCGATTTCTGATTGAATTGAGGGTTGATGGTGGGTTTTCGCAATATGCATAGTTGGCCTAATAGCCTGAGACTATAAAGCTCTGTGTTCCGTGCCTGATACCTCAGACTAAATCTAGGCTTTATGATCAAAGCTCTCTTTGAGGCCACTACATTTGTCCATACATTAATAGGAAATTAATTTTACGTAACTCAAAGAATTGTAACCAAAGGTAAATAAAAATATTTTAATTGGCATACATTGTGTTATGGTTCATACACTAAAAGTATTTTAAGTACGAAAAAAACTGAGAGTTGTGAAAAGTGAGCCTGAGTTGGTTGATCCCGTATCGGGGAGGTTGTGGGCGGAAGGCCCACGTTTTTCTCATCTGAAGGCCTTCCGTGGTGACACCTGCCTGGTCATGCTCTTGGATACTGGTGCGGCTGCGGGGGTGTCCGGGGACTGATCACCCCTGGTTTTCCCTGTGGTGTCGTTTTTACTCTCTTTCTGTTTTCTTCTTTCTCCAAGAGAGGCGCCTCTCAAAATTTCAGGAGGATCGTGTTTTGTCTGCCTCCTGCTCAGGACTTTCGTTTCCTGTTATGGTTCTCGACTTCCCGTTTCCTGTGCCAGAGCTTGTTGGTTCTTCTTTCAGTGGGGGGAGTGGTTTTGTTTGGGGTTGCACCCCTTTTAGTGGGGGAGGTTGAGCCGGGGCTCAGTTTGGACAATTTATTTTTGTGTCTTTTATTTTTCCCACCTCGGCCACTCTTGTCAGTCGGTGGGGGAGTCACTCCGTCAAGTATTGATTTTCTGCCCTGGTTGGACTGATTGGTCGAGGTCAGCTGGTTACCTTGACTAGTTTACCGACCAGCTGTTCACCGGCACCGGCACCGGCACCGGCTACTGTTCGGAGCGGTCAGACACGTTTCGGAGAAGCTACTGTGTTTTTCTGGCTGTTCTCTGCTCTTCCCGATTCCCCATGGCTGGCTAACTCCACTACTTTCGGCAGGTAATTGTCTCTCCCTCACCCTCTTAACTTTATTTTGTTGGCGGGTTTTTCTCTCCTACCCAGACACATATTTTCGTAGCTTAGTTAATAGTAGTTTTATATACTATTTTGTAACTTGTGTTTACTCGTGTACGTTGTTCGTGTCGCAAAGTGTTCTTTCCTGTCTTTCGTACGTTCTAAATGTTGTTAATTTTTTAACTATGCCAGTTAAGTTTTTATATTTTTGCGCCGTGATCTCTAATCGATCCGTTCGGCGAACGGAAATTATTTATTTAGTAATCACCTTGTATTTATTTAGTGTAAGCGAGACGGTACAGACTTTGCAAATTTTGTGACCTCGTGTTTTGTGTTGCAGGCAAAATTGGGTGGCAACATTAATGATTTTAATTTTTTTGCTTAATTAATTAATTGCCTTATAGCAGCGTGAACGGATTATAATTTAATTATTGTTATATTTGGGAAATAATGTATTGTTATTATTTGTAAATTACATATTTATTATTACATTACAATTAATATTATATAATTATTAAATACAGTGATTTATTGTTACAAGTAAATGTTACCAAGCTGAATAATTTAGTATGCTGTTCTAGCCTAGAAATAAATGTTTAAATATTTGAAAATTTGTTTTGTATGTAAATATTTTATTTACTTTGTGGCAAACATAATTATATAACATAAACATAAATTTTTTCTGAATATTTACTAGTTATGTTGGGATTCAATAGGGTTCCCGTTGAGTGCCGTCAGCGGGACTGGTGCGGCGAGTCTGCCCAATGAAACCACTGAAACCAAAAACTGAATGCCCCGTGCCATGCCAGCGCTCCTGTACCGGCCATCCCAAACCGGAGTGTATGTGTTCATATTCATTTCATCTGGAACAAGGTTGGATCCAAAATAATTTTTACTTTTCAAATACTGAACTTGCGAGGATTGGGGTGCAGCGAGCGCTGCCAGATATTATATCTGGAGGAGGGCCAGTGTTAAGACTAGTGTGTATTCAGTTTAGTGACATGATCTGAAGGGAGGATTTCATCCTTAATTTGGATTCGTGGAGGCAACTAAGCCCCCGCCTCCTTCGAAAATCGGCTTTAAATATATTTTTTTTATTTTTTTTGGCTACAAACCTGAAACCAAATTACTTTTTAAAAAGAGTGGGCCTAGAAATTCTACAAACCTTTTCCCTCCCCTCAGTTCATAACACTTACCAGTTAAAGATATTTTTCCTACATGCCGTACCTGAAATTGTTATTTATTTATCAAATTTCTATATTACATTATATTATTTATTTATTATGTTATTTATTTCTATTTATTATGTTATTGTCTATATTGGAATTTTATCTGTTGTTATTTAGTTTTTTAAGTTACACGGTGCACCGTGGTGCTGCAGTTTAAATATTTATTTTACTTTGTAGGCAAGGGTATTCATTTTGTTGTATTTTGTATAAAAATGTTCGTCGCCACCTCTTTAATTATAAGTCACGTTCTCGAAATCTTGTCTCTCTTTGTCCCTCTTCCCACTAGTGGCATGTGACGATTTTTTTGCTTTGCTCCGAGTTTGGGAGGGGCGCGCTTCCGAGACCTCCTGTCTATTTTCGCTAACTCGGGGACAAAAGTAGTAAAACAATCTTACAACATATACCAAATTTTGACAAGCCCGAATGAATTAGTATTCAAGATCGTTATACATGCAATCCAAACTGTTTGTACTAGGTTTACCGCAATTGACGATGTCGAGTGAAGTACTGCACTTAATTAGTCGGTACACAGTATACTCTCTGTGCTCACAAGTTTGCTCAAAGCCTTTGATGAAGTTAGTTCGTTTCACTGGTAAAAGCAGTATTTCAACATTGATCATTTTCAATTCTCGCTCTTTGTACTAAGTTTTTAATTGTTATTATATTAAGAAACATCATTTTTCTTATTCTAACTTTTAATAAATAGAAGTGAATACCATGAAACTTACAATATTTAATTCAACTTGGGTATATGAAAGTTTAAATAATCATTAAAACTAGTATTATTGAATCCTCTTGTAACATTTATTCTCTTAAATATTAATAAAAAATAATGATCTTTCTGATTTACTGATAATATTTATAATAACTTATTTTTCTGAATGCATCTATTGCCTTAAAAAAGAGCATAGTTTTATTTTAAATGCCATATTCACAATTCTGTTCATTGAATGCAGAGTAAACTAATTGGTATACCCAGCAGGGATCACTTCTGGCTGGTTTATACCTACCAGTTGAACCCACCACTGGGCACAGCAAAAACCGATGTGCCACTTCAATCTGGGCAACCTTATGGATGTCCAGTAGCGGCACATCACTAACCGCAAATGTTGAGATTCTGGGATTCATGGGCAATTCGATAGGTCTAGCCTACTGTGGAGGATGGCTGTTGGAGTTGGTGGGGTTTGTTCCCTTACCTCAGAGGCTCTTGTTAACCTCAACAAGGGTGTGCCACCCCCTGCCTACTTTGACTGGAGAGGCTGGTTCACAGCTGGCCTCCCTTCTTCCAGGATGACTTTGAGATGTAGTGCCCTAATTCTTCCTCATGGATCTCGATAGGAGGCGGCCCCTACTCCCTAACCTTACCCATCCTGAATATCCTATCACTCCGGAAGCAGCGCAAAGGTCCTTACAGGACTAAGTGCAATTTATAAGCTTCTTGTCCTAAGAGAACAAAAAAAAAAAAAAAAAAAAAAAACTAATTGGTAGTAATTGTTTAGACTTTTGGATAAGAAATAATCTGCATATTACTTTCATCCAGAGAATGTGTAGAGATTTCTGCGCATAGAACTTTGCGTCGCGCAAACTGGCCAACTGCTAATGTAATTTTGTCATATGATCGTAAAATTGGCGTGATGGTAAACCGCACAGTTCACCTTAGTATAGTATCTTACGTCTCTTCTGTTATAAAGTCATACCAAGGCAAGTGTATGAATGTTTATGGACAAACATTATCAGACCTGCGGGAGCTGTTGAGGTCAGATAGAGTCGCCAATGTTCTTCTGAACTGCACCCTCCGGAAACTGTAACATCACTCCAGGGAGTGGAACTCCAGGATCCAAGGATTGGACCGAAACCCCCGTAGTAGTGGGGAGCATAGGCCTAGAGCTTGGTCGCGCCCAAGGGTTGGAACTATATCTCCTATAGAGCATTATTCAGGTTGTGTACATGTAAAATAATTTAACTGTAATACCCTGGGGGGTGTAATCCCCCCTTGCTCATGACCGGCTGACGGTACTTTACCCCCCTGGGTGTGTTATTCAGGCCGTGTACATGTACATCACTAGAACTATGCCCCGTGGGTGTAGTTGAAGTCCCTAGAAATGGCCAGCCTGTGTATGTATATCAGTGGAACCATACTCCCCAGGGGCGTAGATCCAGTATTTGTGAATGTTAAATCACCATGTGTGACGTCAAAATTACGTCACAGCCATTGAAGCGTGGGTGCATCGACGCTAGCCCGTCAGATATTCGCTTTGCTCATCCAAAAATGGAAGTTGATGAAGTCTGTTAACTGTCCTGTTAGGGTACAAGTATCGTTCGTATAAAGCCAATATTTGTCGATACCTTTCAAAGTTCTCAATTTTATTGAACTTAGTGATTTTATTGCCAACTACACTTTTACGGTCGTATAAGTAGAAAATATTGCATAGTTTTATTTTATTTTCAGTCACTTAACAATTATTTCTATTAGTTACTACACAAACAGGTTTATTTGCAAAGTTTGGATCTTTTAAGATTATCTGGATTATTTCATTTTATGACAATAATTTATGTAATAGCCAGGATTGGTAATGGTTTAAACTAACAATGCAGTTTTTACTATACATATTTGAGGTTTGAGCCGGGGCTCAGTTTGGACATTTTGTCTATTTATTTTTCCCACCTCGGCCACTCTTGTCAGTCGGTGGGGGAGTCTTTCCTTCAAGTATTGATTTTCTGCCTGGTTTGGACTGTTTGGTTGAGGTCAGCTGGTTGACCTTGACTAGTTTACCGACCAGCTGTTCACCGGCACCGGCTACTGTTCGGAGCGGTCAGACACGTTCGGAGAAGCTACTGTGTTTCTGGCTGTTCTCTGCTCTTCCCGTTTCCCCATGGCTGGCTAGCTCCTCTACTTTCGGCAGGTAATTGTCTCTCTCTCACCCCTCTTAACTTTATTTTGTTGGCGGTTTTTCTCTCCCACGCAGACATATATTTTCGTAGCTTAGTTATTAGTAGTTTATATATTATTTTGTAACTTGTGTGTTCCTCGTGTACGTTGTTCGTGTCGCAAAGTGTTCTTTCCTGTCTATCGTACGTTCTAAATTTTTTTAACTATGCCAGTTAAGTTTTTATATTTTTTGCGCCGTGCTTTCTAATCGATCCGTTCGGCGAACGGAAATTATTTATTTAGTATCACCTTGTTTTTATTTAGTGTAAGCGAGACGGTACAGACTTTGCAAATTTTGTGACCTCGTGTTTTGTGTTGCGTGCAAAATTGGGTGGCAACATTCACGATTTTCAATTTATTGTTTAATTAATTAATTGCCTTATAGTAGCGTGAACGGATTATAATTTAATTATTGTTATTTGGGAAATAATGTACTGTTATTATTTGTAAATTATATAATTATTATTAGGCCTACCTTACAATTAATATTTAATAATAAAATGTAAATTATT
Source organism: Homalodisca vitripennis (assembly GCF_021130785.1). Classification (NCBI taxonomy): domain Eukaryota; kingdom Metazoa; phylum Arthropoda; class Insecta; order Hemiptera; family Cicadellidae; genus Homalodisca; species Homalodisca vitripennis. Next base: position 55,832 of record NW_025776522.1, read on the forward strand.
ATAATATTATAATAGATTGATTAAAATCCAGCGAATTATAGTTACCAGTAAATGTTATCACGCTTAATCATTTAGTATGGCTGTTCTAGCCTATGTAATATTTAATATTGTCACCAAGTAGTGTATCTTAAAATACTTGGTGTCTTGAGTTATTTTTTAGGAAACAGTTTTTCAATACTTAAAAGGTACTGTTAGTTACAGATCGTTTATTTTTAATTGTTAAATTTAAATATTTTATATATACTTTGTGCCAAACATAATTAAGTTTTTTATTATTTCTCAGGTTACAATAACATTTTTCTAAATATCTACTGGTTATGTTGGGATTCATTAGGGTCCCCGTGAGTGCCGTCAGCGGGACTGGTGCGGCGAGTCTGCCCAATGAAACCACTGAAACCAAAACTGAATGCCCCGTGCCCTGCCAGCGCTCCTGTACCGGCATCCAACCGGAGTGTATGTGCTCATATCCATTTCATCTGGAACAAGGTTGGATCCAAAATGTTTTTTTACTTTTCTTATACTTAACTTGCGAGGATTGGGGGTGCAGGGAGAGCTGCCAGATATTAGATCTGGAGGAGGGCCAGTGTTAAGACTAGTGGTGTAATTTAGTTTAGTTACATGAACTGAAGGGGAGGATTTCATCTTTAATTCGGATTCGTGGAGGCAACTAAGCCCCCGCCTCCTTCGAAAATCGGCTTTAAATATTTTTTTTTACTTTTTGGCTACAAACCTGAAACCAGATTACTTTTTTTAAAAATAGTGGGCCTAGAAATTCTATAACCTTTTTCCCTCCCCTCAGTTCATAACACTTACCAGTAGTTAAAGATAATTTTTCCTACATGCCGTACCTGAAATTGTTATTTATATATCAAATCTCTATATTATATTATTTATTTATTATGTTATTATTTCTATTTATTATGTTATTGTCTATATTGGAATTTTTTATCTTTTTGTTATTTAGTTTTTAAAGTTACGTGGTGCACTGTGGTGCTGAAGTAATTGTATTTTTGTATAAAAATGTTCGCCACCTCTTTAATTATAAATCACGTTCTCGAAGTCTTGTCTCTCTTTGTCTCTCTTCCCACTAGTGGCATGTGGTTTTTTTATGCTTTGCTCCGAGTTTGGGGAGGGGCGCGCTTCCGAGACCTCCTGTCTATTTCGCTTACTCGGAACAGGTTGTCTTATTCATAGCGTTTAAATAAATAATAATTTATATCGTATGCAGTAAATCGCGCAAACTATTTTTTGCAAATCAATAGAGAAAATTACCTTCCTGAGAACACATTGGTAATCAGGCATGCTAATTCTGGTGGAGGTAAAAAAATAGGTGTCAACTGACTGATGAATAGCATATAAAAATGATTTAATTGAAAAATGTTATATAATATTTCTTATAAACAATCGCCAGAGGAGTCAATTATTGTTACATTGATTTGGTGATAGTAGTAGTAGTACAGATCAGTAAAGTTTAAAAAAATCTAGGTTGTCCAATCAAGAATACTTGAGAGAGGTGGGAATATCACAAGATAAACGTATTATAGGAAGAAAATGATCAACACGAAAAGTATATTTGAGCCGTACGGACAGGTTGTCGCGGCGCTCGTAGACCGATGACGTAGATCTTGTCTCGGAGCGTTTCCATAACATTGATAAATATGTTAAAGTCAAGGAAAAACATGTTATACGATAATTACAGTAAGAAATATTTTTACGTTTGGTTTAGTAATACGGATACATAAGATTTGGTAATTTGATATAAAATAGCAACCAAAGAAGATTCACAAAATATGTAAAAAATCTCTAAGGTCGTAGTCACCGATCAAGTTAATCAGTACGTAATTGTGAATCGGAGAGGTCTCTGAAAAAGAAACTAATCTCTGGCCATCTCCTGCCATTAGTCTTAACAATGGAAAGTTTCCTTCACGTTGGCTGCACTACTAAGATAACCTCAACAGCTGATTGTTGTTGTGTCGTCACTAACACCAAAATCAACTTAACCTTGACTTATTTGTTCATTAAGACATAATAAAGTTTGTTTTTTTATTTTATGTAGTTTAATTCTTACAATATTATACTAAAATAATTTAAGATTTAACGAAAATTATAGTTTTGTTGTATGAATACAGTTTTATTGTAATATTTTACTGCTTCAATATCGTTCTGAAATATTTTTCATGAAAGAATAATTTTAACGATAATCGTACTTAAAATAGTCTTACATTTATACGAGTTGCAATATGTAATAATCCTATGACCGCAACTATTATGGTAGTTATACTTTTTACAAACTAGATAATTATTAGATAACAATTTTAAACTATTCATCAAACAGAGGCCAGGAATCTTAGAATCAATCTGACAACAAGAAGGCGCCTGAATAGCATGTTGAACCACGAAGATAATTTTGAACATGACCTATGATATTGAAATGTTATATAAAACAAAATAATGTTGAGTTGTTTAAAAAAAATGTTAAAAGCGTAATAAAAATTCAATTTCTCTATCTAATGAGTTAATTATTCCGTTTTTATAACAGTTGTTGCAAGAAATTTAAATTCAATAAAACTTGTTAATAGTTATCAACAAGCTCAGGATATTTATCTGGACTAATTGAGGACTATTTAAGAGGCTAGAATTGAAACTTTTCAATATTTTTTACCGATAATGAAATATAATAAAGCTATAATTTCATTCAAATCTGACACTGTTATAGATTCAACTCTTGAAAAAAAATTGTTCTCACGTCCGTCTGTAGGATTCCAAAAATGTCGGTGATGAAGATGTCTGGAAAACACTACGTATCGTTTCGATATAGAGATAGGTGAACTACAAAAGCAACTCAGATGCTAAACACAACACTCTCAACAATCCCTTCTACCTTAACTATATTATTGAAAGAATATCTATAAGGTTAAGTAGGCGCTAGCTTTTTAAAAATTAAAGGTGCAACTATCGATGTTTTTCTGGGAGTGAAATATTTTGGTAGGTGAACCTAAAATCTTAAATCTTGCAGAATTCCAAAAATGTATGCTTGTAATTTTAAAAAAACTTTTCCCAAAAAGTTATAGAAATGATTTATATTGGTTTATTGAAGCTAGATATAAATCTTAAGAATTGTACCTATCGGAGTTGAAATTGGAGAACTCTGAGATTGTGATTTTCAAACATCAAGAATGAAATATGATAATCCATTAGTGGCAGTACATATTATTTATAAATATATAAAATAACTGTAGCATTAAATGGCTGAGTTGTACATATTTAATAAAAATAAGTTATTTAAAATTTATATTTTCTAATTATTTTCTATAATTTTATAAAAGATCAAAATATATTTCTATAGAATGTTAAAATAATTGTATTCTTACTATCTTTTAACGGAAACTTCAATCTTAAATAATTGTGTAAAACATTGTAAAAATAATAAAATTCAAAAACAATTTAATAAAAAAATTTTGTATCTTCTGGTCTCGCCTGGTAGACCTTTGCGACACAAAATTAAATGATTGTATTTCTTGAAAAACGCTACACTTGTTTTTAAGTAACCTTCAGATTGTGACATTACACTATCACCTGAAGGCTTGTAGGCTGCAAATAAATGTAAGGATGAATTCAAAGTTATTTTCAGATTTGATACAATCCATGTATATTCGCTAGACTACTTCAGTTTATAGACCCTGTCTGGGTGTTTCCCTATTTCTTCTTAAAAAGGAACGCAACGAAACAAAGCGATGTTGGACCCCTCACAACAAACAATACCCCAGTGACCCTAATGTTGTAATATATTGCTCACTAGGGCATTATAGAGCACCGATCTATTTACAATTCTCTCCCTAATATACTTTTACAATAGTATTATGATATTTATATTAATCCTTTCATTTTGTGTATCATTGTTACTACAGTATTTATACTCTATAGTAAAGTACCTCTTCATGGGCTATATTTGATCCATATAATCTGATTAAGTGTTGCTCCTAATCTAAGTATACGATGCTTCTAATCTAATTGTTAAAGGTTTTTGGTGGATTTTAAAAGGAGAGCCTCAAAACTGTCGATGATGTTGTTACATTTAGAGTCAGAGTGAGTCTCAGTAAGTGTGAACAAGTGTATCCAGAGACATCCAGAACCCACACGACACTAATGGCTTACGTGACCTGTGTCACAGAGGCTGTAACATCAATTTAATTTACAAATTAGTAATCAGATGGTTCCGAGTGAGTATTAATTACTTCACGGTACTTAGGTTTATTAACGTTTTATTGGTGATACCTCAGTTGCAAAAGAATAAACAAACCATTGTGTTTACTCTATATTTTATATGCTTGTTCAATAATATCTATAAAAGAAGAATAATCCAATATCATAACTAAAATGGAAACACTGTATTTTAAAAGGCGTACAAATATAATATGTTTTTGTTAGTTGTAACCATGAGAATAAATTAAATACATAAACAGAACACCATAGTTCTAAATAATACACAATTTCTACTTCAGAATAATAATGTTTTGTTTCAAAATTATGTAACTACAATATGACATTTACAAATCATGCTTTTTCGATAAGACTTATAGAATGCTTTTCTGGTGGTTCGTTCTCATGAATAAAGCTATAAAACTAAGCTCAAACATTTATTATTAGGAATGATGGCAAACAACTAAGAAAGGTTACTAAGTATTGTTATTAGTGCGTACGTACCATAACAATTAGTTACCACTCACAAATCGTTCTCAAAACACTGTCTAATATTGACTCCCGCTCTGCTAAATGTTCTTTTTACTTTTAAATAAGTTTTATTTTATTGTATTTTGTTCATAATATTCGAGCTTAGCTCTATCAAAAATATAATTAAAATAGTGATAAGATTACGTAATTATTCAATTTACTTAATCTACTTACATAAAACAAATAAATATGGCCTATTGACAATTCGAACCATAGTAAATATGTCACAAAGTCTAACGTGTCATTGAACATATATAATCTGCTTCGTCAATGTCAAATATTCTTGAGTGCATAACACGTATGGTATGGTATTGGCTACATGGTTCAATAAACTGAATTAGTTAAATTAATTCGGAAAAACTGTATTTTAACACGAAATATGCATTGTTTACTGTAAAAAACTATGCAAAACATGGGGAACTCAATTATATTCAAGTAAGACTTTTAGCATTTGTAAGAAAATACGACCAGCATAAAATGTTTTCTACCTTTTATATAAACGACAGAAAGTGTCATATTTAACCTTATTGAATTATTTTCTGAAGATATTGGAAATAAAATAACTAATTATAATATTGATTTTTTTGTTTTTATGAAAATTTTTTAATAAATAAAAATCACAAGCGTACATTTCTACTTCTTTTATTTTGTTTAATTTATACCATGAACATTATTGTGACCCTGTGTACGGTTTATAATTTAGTAAAGTAACCACCAGAGCGCTTTTAGGATCATGTTATCTCTCGGAGTGATGTGGTTTTAGCGGTAGTCACAGCCCCTGGGTTAAAGCTTCTGTCATTATTTCAGCTAAACTGACTTGTACCTACACAACTTGGTGTGCAGTTATTATTTATGTCCTAAACATGTAACAATCGTATTCCCTTTAAAATAAACAATTCTGATGTATATACAACAATGTAAAATTCATTTCTTTCTATACAAATATATCAGAAACATCCAAATAAATCAACTTAAAAATTATTATAAACAAATCTGCGTGGTATATGTATAATAATAAGTATTATGCACTCGGCGGTTTAGTTTATTCAAGAAACGAAATTTAAAAACAGTCTTTCGCCATATAGACTTAGGTAAGGAAATAAAATAAAAAGGATCTACTGGGATATGAAATTTAAAAAAATCAGATTTTTCTAGAAGTCTTCAGAAGTTTTATAGATTTAAAACCATATTTTATCTATACTCCTAAGCTTAACATATTAGTAATACCTTTAAGACGTCCATCCTGAGAATAAAGGTTTATAGCTCTAGTGTCGAGTTTTATAATTATATATCAGTGCTGTGGTAAAAGACAGATCGATGGCAGATTAATCACGTCAGTCGTTACAGTTCTATTCAGAACTCAAACACTTCCAAGTTTGACTTTGATCGCTCTTCGCTGATCCAGTTTAGAACTCTGACTCCAAAGTTCTGCTTCTGTCAGGCTTAAAACAGGCTTTTAAGTGCTAAAAATTAAAAGGCAATAAAAGTTAACCTCGTTTGCCAGGTGTAAGCCTAAGTGTTTCTAGTAAGGAAACTTAGAATTTGACGTGTCTTGGTGAAATTATTAAGAAATAACATGTAGACTTGAATGACTCATTATATATCAAAATAAACGTTTTTGCTGTGTAGATTTTTAAATTTACATTTTAAGCCCGACTTTTGGGAATGTTTCTTGAAACACTAAAATAGTTTCCTACAGTTTTGTTCAACATTTTTATACGATGATTTCTTCTCTATTTTACATATGGATGAATAAAATAAATATGTGCCTATTGCACATATTTATTTTCCCCATAACTGTTAATGAATATTTTGTAGAGTTTAATAGATAATATATTTACAAAATTCAAATGTTAAGAAATATTTGCATAATTTGTAATGTTTTTACTATATCTTTTAGAACTTTTGCTAATACATAAATTCTTGAATATCAAAAAGAAGAATTATTTCCCACAAAACAAACTACTTATAACTTCCGAGGAAATAATTTCTTGGCTCTTCCAAAACATATGACATCCTTGCTTGCCTCAAACTTTTTAACAACTTCCCCGCAAGAGACGCCAATAATGTAATCTCATTCAAGAACAAGTTAAAAAAAGTTGTATTTACAAAAGAATATTAAATCATTAACTGTTTTTAGTTGTTAAAGGTGCGTTATTTAGTTGTAGTTATTCTTTGTACTGACCATTGCTATGCAATTTCCTTCGTCAGCAACAGCATTTTGAGTTTTAGTTTATCAATACATTCAGCATAGTTTTAATAAATTAAAATATATCCTAAAAATCGATCACTGTCTAAAAATGAAAACAAATTGCACTTAACCCTCCATCTGTTAGACGACTAGTCACTAGTCGCCAAAAAATGTTTCTCCAATGTTGAACGACTAGTCACTAGTCGTTCATGCAGTCATCTTTTTAATCAAACTTTTCCTTTCGAAATAAGATTTTAGTAAGACAAATATTATATCACATTAATTGGGAGGTTTCACAGAATAATTTGATGTATAGTTTATTGAATAATAATGCCTAATAAGTGTGCACTGAAATTATAAAGTTGCAATACAAATGTTCGTTTGCCGTGTCTGCTCGCGCCCATCGAGAGAACGGAAAAAAAACGGGATTTTTCCCTATACTCTTGACGAGGGAAATGTTTGTGTGGGAATGAGCTTGGCTACATCACTGCGTTCGGAATTCCTTTCTTTACAAGAACATCTGCTTCAAACATCTATTTTTAGCTCCACATTGTGAAGAAAGACCTTCGAAGCGACCATTGTTTGCGACATTTCTGTAATGTTAGACGACTAGTTTGACTAGTCGCTAGTATTTTGGTGTATATAATACTATTATTAGTGATGTGTTTATATCAAGTACATCAAATTTTTCGTTGTGAAATTTGCCACCTAGTGATATGAACATCTTCATGGAATTAATCAAGTGTGTGCGTGTATTTGATGAACAAACTTTATAAATTTCGAGGGGACTGTGACCGCCATATTGATTCACCGGCATCACTGACTGTGCATTTGAACTTGTGTTGTAAGTTTCTAGGATTTTATTCATACACAGTAAGGTGAAGAATGGTTTTTTGTTTTGTTTTATATATTGTATAATAATTTATTGACATACACAGGTGAGCCTGTAGGCTAAATTTTTTAATTATAAACTTTTATACACAGGACTAGGCCTAGTTTACAAATAGTGTTTATTTTATTTATTTTTATTTATTTATTTTTATTTATCGAACAATATGAGTGACCTAGTAAATAAGTCAGGTGAACTCAGACAATTACTCTTAGATGATGAGTTTCTAACCGACAGTGAAATTGATGAAACGCCCCCGTAACATCAACACCAATTCACCCTGGCCCCAGCACATCTGCAGGGATTTCAAGACTCTCGTCCTCTCTAGGCCTAAGGGAGGTGAATTCCTCCGATATAGAGGTGGCAAATGAATCGGAGAGTGAAAATGGATTCTTTGATGTCGATGACATCTTTGCCCTGTCTGAAAATGATTTGGATGTGTCGCTCACAGACTTTTCGAGTGGTAGTGGGGACGATTACGAAACCACTAGAAGGGGAGGAAGAAAGTTCAAGCGATGATTGCCCATAAACGCCCCAGAAAAAGAAGACGGCGACAGCCTTTGGGCATCCCCGCCACCTACTGCGGAATTACCATATTTAGCTGCTGAGCCACCGGCTGTACAACCCTCACCACCAGCTGCGGATCAACAGGCAGTACAACTCCCATCACCAGCTGGCGGAGCCACCGGCTGTACAACCCCCATCACCAGCTGCGGATCCACCGGCTGTACAACCCCCACCATCAGCTGCGGAGCCCCAACTTCCTCCTGTCCAGCCATTGTGGTTTGAGGGCGTATCCTCCTGAGAAGGCCAAGACAGGTGAAATCTAAATTTAAGGTTAGAGGCCCTGGACCTCGACACACCGAAAGGTGTTCGAAGCCAATAGACTTTTTTTTATCTGTTCATGAACAATTTTGTTTGGAACCTGATGGTTCGGGAAACAAAAACAATTTTGCTCAAAGACACATTGATTCACTACGAGCTAGAGGGAGGCTTCGTCCCAGTTCACGGCTGCTCTCTTGGGTCAATGTGACTGTTGAAGAGATAAAAGAAGTTTTGGGCTCTACTAATCAGCATGGGGCTTACGAAAAGAAAGACTGTTGAATCATACTGGTCGACCCACCCTAGTCTGTTCATACCTTTCTTTTCTAAGACCATGACATTACGTAGGTTTCAACAGATCCTAGGCATGTTTCATGTATCGAATCGTGAATCTCCAAACAAGGGCCACCCTGGGTATGACCCTTGGGTGAAGGTGCGTGATTTTATCGATCACATGAACGATGCCTTTCAGGTCTCACTTTGTGCCAAGCCAGGAAATCTGTATTGATGAAAGTATGATTGGCATGAAGAACCGTTGTACTTTTATTCAATACATGGCTAATAAACGGCACGCAAGGTTTGGCATAAAGAAATTCGAACTTTGTGATTCTGCGACGGGATATGTCATGCAATCGGCATTATATTCAGGCAAAGACTTTTTGGAAGGTGGATCTGATCCATTTACCCAAAAAGTTGTGGATGACTTGATGACGAATGCTGGCCTATACCGTAAATATTACCACCTGTTTACCGACAATTTTTACACAAAAGTCCCTCTTGCAAATTTTTTATTCACAAGGAAGACCTTTCTTACAGGCACTATCAGTAAAGGAAGCAGATTTATTTCAAATCTTGTAAAAGAATCTAACATATCAGTTGGCGAATCCCTATATTTCAGGAAAAACAAGGTGCTTATCGTGAAATATAGGAACGCAAAACTAGAAAACCTGTCATGCTTATCTCACTACGGCCTACCATGGCAGAGGATCAGGAGGTGGTAAGTCGTAGTGGTAAGCACAGTATCAAACCGGTGGTAATAGCAGGATACAATCAACACATGGGGGGTGTTGATTGCAAAGATAAAAGTATTTTTTCACTTGACCTGCAGCCGCACAACCAAGCGATTACTGGAAGAAAATTGTATACAATTTTGTTGATATGGCGCTCCTAAATGCTTATATCTTGTACAGATACCACTCTGAAAAGCCTATGAGCAGATGGGAGTTTATGATCAACATTGTAGACAGTCTTCTTTTAGTTGCTGCTCCAGTTCCTCAGGGTGATGCACCTCTACATCAGCGCCCCATCCCCCCCCCACCAATCATACCTTGCAATCCTTGCCGGGGAAAAAAATACAATAGAAAGTGTACAGTGTGTAATAAAAAAAACTACAATCTGGTGTGCCGATTGTAAAATTGGAATCCACTACAAGTGCCAACCCAAGTTTGAAACACTTCCTTCGTCCTGAACAGAGAAGACGTCGAGTGGTCAACTCGTCTTCCAGCGAGGTCCGGACTAATTTTTTGGATTAAAAATGCCATGGATTTATGTATGTACATATTTTTTATTATTACAATAAATTTTACTTCATTAGAAGCATTTTCTGTCAGTATATTGTGTGTTTTTATCAACTTTTATTTCCTGGGAAAAAAAACAAATTCTCAGAATTTACAACAAAAATTTTTTACATATAAACATAGAAAATAAGCTAAATAATATATTTTTCTGTTCTAAAATTTTATGCTCTACAACATAGAGAATGTCTAAAAATATAGTAAGCATACAGAAAATATCTAAAAAATGTTGGAATGTGATTATGTAATTTTTTGTAAAAATACAACGATTCACAATTGACCAAAAATAATGTAAACACTTTTGGGAAAGTGTAATTTTTTTAATGTTTTGCATAAAGAACCTTTCTTAGAAGATTTTGTATATCTTGAAAAGTGATAAAAAAAATTATTAATATTTTTTATGAGGCTTTACTTTTGGATTTTTTTTTTTTTTTTTTTTTTTTTTTTTTACTTATAATGAAAAAAAGTACTAAATAGAAATTAAAAAATTACTCCAACTGCATATACATGTTTCTGGTTTCATACTGAAAAAGAAATATATATAATAGTGTATACTTTACTTCAAAAATAAACATTCTACATAGGTTTGAATGAAGGTGTGCACAACTAGCAAAATAGTGCCTGCCATTATAGGAATTTGAACTGCCAGATCCAGGGTTAAAAATAATGACCAATGAGAGAGTACTTGAAAGATAGATTTAGAACGCGGACCAAAAAATATTTTTCAATCCGAAAATACTTTGCCTCAAACATCTGTATACCGAAGACTTTTCTAAATGGAGATGATGTAATGTAATATTTCAGTACTCAATATAAATGGTATTTTTAATCGTACGGTTTTGACTTCAGTACCTCCAAATACCAAACTCATGCTTTATATGAACGATTTTTGTGTATATTGTTGCTCCTATCTATTACGTACCAAGAATTAAGACTTAAGTTATACATCTTTTATCGTTGCTATACAAATTTCAAAATATCTTTAAATAGTGTTATATAATTTTATTTAAATCGGGCTAAAATGACTACCTTAAACGAGATTCTGACTGGAATAAGCATTGCTGAATCGTGGGGATTATCATTACGCAGAGATATAATGAAGTTGTAAGTAGTTCCTTCTATGTATTCGTATAATCGGATTTATAACTTAAAAGTATGAATTTCCTGTTACATATTTGAAATAGAAGTGTAATAATGATGATTAGTGAATTCTTAATTACATATATCTTTTAGAAACTTGATATTAGTCAAATTAATTGTCAATATTCTATTATTAATTTACAAGATCCAAATTTTGATCTCTAGTCTTTTGTCACATAAAAAAAATATATCACTGGAAAATAACCAGGTGATATGTAAGTTAAAATATATTGTGAAGGAGAGCTTTCTGATAGCACCATCTGTTATATGACACTGTTCGTTAGACGCATAGCGTGATAAAATGTTACAGCTCGAGTCACATCTTTACTACCTTGTGAATAACATATTTGATAACAAGTGAATGTTGAGTTCGGCTCCAGTTCACCTTCCTCTTAGCGTACCTGATTAGACAACGTGAACACCTCCTTCACTTAGATTACACTATATTTAGTATATATAGTATAGTTGTCTTTGATATCGAAATGATATAAAAGGGTTCATTTTGAGCTTCTTCGCTATCGACTTTTTGAGCCTCTTTAGACGAACATATCTCCAGATTTTAGAAATTAAATATGTGACAGCGCCGGATTCTAGATTGAATAAATCCTTTCAACAATAGCTACGTTATGTCTGATAACTAACTTGTATGTCCTTATCCACCAGATACTACATGTTACGAGTAAGCATTGCTCCTGGTTAAAATCGGAGTCGGTCTACAATAATTAGAGTATAAAATTACCCTATTTAATTAGAAAAATCTTATTAAAACTATCTGTTAGAAATTTTATGTTAGTGAAAGCACTAGATGAACTTTGTATCAGTATGTAATCTTCATTAAGTATTATTTTTGATATCTATGTCAATTATTAATAGATGCAATAGCACAATTTAGCTATTTAAAATAATTGAAAACGTGAAACATTGTTAAATCAAATAAGGGTTTGTGACAATAAGATTAGCCAAGTTAAGGTAAAAATGTTTTTTAAATGTTAATTCATTTAAAGTGCAGCATAGCAAAGTAATTTGGTAATTGCTTTATTACCAATGATTACACACGTGCGTTTCTAATGAACTTGCAACGTTTAGTCTGTTGATTGGTAGGCTGTGGGAAATCTGTTTCCGTTCTCAAATTCAATTTTTCATTACATAAAGATGATATGGATGTTGAACTGGTTAGTAATAGAGTAAACTAACTGTATTTTTAGTTATAAATGGTATTTTTAGTATTACGTACTCAAAAACAGCTAAAGTAAATCAAATACAGTGATTGTTTAACAACGAAACCTTATATGGATAAATATAACAATTCATATGTGTATGAGGTTTCATTCAATATTGATGCAAAACGTGCCACCAATATTTCTGAACAATACCATGAGACATGTGTCGCAATATATCTGAAACGACGGATGGCAGGTATCTAGATTTCATATGACCCGCACACCGAACTTTCTATAACCTCTACTACAATTGATGTCTTGAAATTCAATAATTACAGTTTTATTTAGAACTGAAGTACCTTATATACTATAAAATTATACTTAAGCAATTATTTTTATTGTTTAGTTTAAATTTTGGGATTGGAAATTCTTAATAGATTTTCGTACTACGCGTAGTTAATCTAATAGCCTGAAGCCATTAGTGGCCAGTAGTATGTGCCTGATACCTCAGCTTACAGCAAGGCTTTGTAATCAAGGCTCTATTTGTGTCAGTTGGATTTATCCATGCAATACTATAGGGTAGTCTGACAATTACATCAAACGTTTATGTTAATGTAATTGTTCTGTGACTGGTAAAAATTACCTATATTGTTCAATATACTCATTTCGTAACCGTCGAAATCAGTGTAACATTTGCAATTAAATCAATCACAGACAGAAAACTAATTATAATATCAACCATAATGACATTCAAGGCAAGTCTGTATTTAGACAAGCAGAGCTGTTTGTACCACGGTTCCCGCACTCAATTATGGCGATTGAAACACAATAATTAACAGGTACAGAGTAGTGACAATCAACGCACTATGTTTACAAGCTTACTAAATCTCTAGCCTTTCATGAATAATTATTTACATTCACTGGTTAAAACAAAAGGTCAAATATAAATGTTTCTGCTTTGTTTACTAAATAATTTATTTTATTTGGATAATTTACTTTCCCTGTTTTACCTTTTAGTTAACTGAAGAGATAAAAAAGATAGTAAATCATATGTTTTCGTTTAATTAAATGCGTTACCTAAAACATAAAGTAAATTAACTTCGCCCTCTGCAGGCTACTTAGATGAACCAACTCTCTTTTCTCTCACTAGATATATTCTTATATACATAACCTATACTTCCTGAAAGGCCTCTTGGATACCCAAAAAAGTGGATGAAATGAAAATATCTTATTGTAGCAAAACATTTTATTCAATATTTACCATGAATAGGCTTAATCTGTAATAATCATTATTGTTAAAAGTTTTCATTTTTAAACCTCTCTGTTTGCTTTTTAAGAATTTACAGTTCGTAGTATTCAAGATAAGTTTAAACCATTGAGAAATATTTATATTGATAAATTGCACCCAAACATTTATAAGACCTGTTAATTAAACTCATTTCTGTCTTACTGCAAAAATTGGGCGGTCAAGGCCTTCATTGGGAGCCATTACTGACGTAGTGCCAGTACTTCAATTTGAAGACATTACAACATTTCAAAATATAAGCATTTTTCTCTTCTAGGACAGTATATCTTCTGTTTGAATTCCACCTAATATTAGGAAAAGATGTAGAAACATTTCGTAGGGTCAATGAAGACCGGTGAGGTAAATCGTAACAAAAAAATACTAATATATTTTTTATAGGAACAAATATTTTTCCTAATACAAAATTATGTCATCTCAAAATAGGCTTTAATGATTTGTATCCTTTTGGTTTCACAAAGGAAATTATAGATAAGAACATGAAAAAAATATTGCTTATTTAAAGGGAAGATTTAAATTAACATAGTATAAAAGTACTTGGCTGATAAAGATTGCATACTAAAAAAATAAACACAACAAATAAACTGTGAGATGAATAAAAATGCTGAAGATATAATTACACTATTTGTAATATAAAATAAAGACAGGAATTCTATAAAACCATAGGGATTGAGAATTTATCAGAAAATAGTACAAACATCCTATGATAAGCAATGCATTCTTTGCCATAGTTCGATACTTAAAAGATCATATTTTTTACTAATTACCTTCCCAGCTGTTAATCAGAATGAATGCAAATTGTAAATGTATGTAACAGCTATAAAAAGCGGTGCTTCGTTAAGTTTAGAATTCATGCCTCAATAATTTTCAAATACATATTTTACTAACCAGTCCTACCATAGCTGAGTTTTGAGTAGAAACAGCTGGGTCGCCTTTTTACGGGTCTACAATATCATAATGCACTTGGTGAGACATGAGACCATCTCTTTATGTATATTGAATTTGGTGGCTGCTGGGTAAACCAGACAAAATAAATTTTAGTCTAAGTACCTCTGATAAAAACATATGCAATACGAAAACAACTAAGAATCCATCGTGTATTTTAGTACGTTTTGACGCTAATGAGAAAACTTGTAAGTTAACTCAGAAGGAGGTCAGATTGATCGCTTTAACTGAACCTTTCATTGTAACTGGAATAATATAATAATAATGTTCTAATATTTGTAATGATCACTGATATTTTATGTATAAGCATATAACTTTTACATACTTTTCAAACAATTCTGTTTTAAAATATGTTAAGTTCTTAGTTTGTAATACATAATTTGGTTTATAACAATATTTTTGTATTTTTTTTATTTATAATTTACTTCAATTAACAATAACAGTAATGATATCATATTTAAAATTATATTCAGTAGATCATTAGAAAGAAAATTGATGTTGTAAAACAAATGAAAGGGTAGCTCTTAAGAGCCAACGTTACTTGACACTATTGAGATGACCTTATGGAGACTCCGACAGCCTAAGGGTTTATTTGTGATCTGACTGCGGTGTTAGACGTCAGGTATTTATTGGCGTTTTAAAGAACAATACTTTACCGAGCATGGCTTTGATTGAAAAAGTTATTCTTTCTCCTTAATTTTTGTGCATTCTTAGGCTTATGCGTCAGGTTTTGAAATCTAAATGTTTAACTTTTGCATCACGTGAGAGCGGAACGTATCCCAACTAATTTTATTGTGTAATTAAATATTAGGCTTTTATAAAAGCAACATATAGCCTCTTTTAAATTATATTCACTTTCCTGGTTTTAGCGTAGATGCTACATTTACCAAATTCACATAGACACATATCCATTTACATACTATATACATATAGCTTTAAATATTGACATCGCTATTATTTTATTTGTGCATTTTGTTCATTTATGTACGTATGAACATAAAGAGATCTCGGAGTTAACTATGAGACTTCCTTATACAAAACATTGTTTACTAAAAGCTCCGGAAGCTCAACTAAAAGTGCCAACTTGGGGCTAGAGACTTAAAAGCCGGAAGTTCAATCCTTTGTCTAATAAATCCCGTTGAGTTATTTGCAGAGAATAAAATATTTAACATGAAAAAAAACAGAAAGACGCTGAATAAATAAATTTGCAGTGTTACCATTTAAATACTTTTGCCAAACTAATTATATTCTACAGGTTCAATTAAAATTAGTTCATATTTATGCTACCTAAACCTCGTCTCATACAGCACTCTGGCACTTATTTTCTCTGTGTCCTCAAATATGTATAGTTGTTGGGACTAAAGAAAACCCTTTATACACCGTAAGGTTTTAATGTGCACTAAAATAAAGTTCTTTATTGTTTATTGTAGGCCTCTTGTACAATTCTGGTGTATATTTGTTCAGAGGTGAGTATAACTTATAACTTTAATCATTGTAAATTACCTGGTCATTTTCATCTCTACATTTAAAACCTTATAATAGGGCATAAAGCAGTAAATAATAATCATCCAGAGCAAATAACGAATAAAATGTACAATTGGATGTGCGTATGTATATTAAAAATTGATTATTTTGTCAATATGGTAGTGCAAATTAACAAAACTTCGTGTGTTTAAATATGATTTAAAAATAGTGCTACGATAAGTTTTCTTATTAGTAATTGGAATTATGTTTGTAAAGGTGGTGGAAGATTACTTTTAGGAAGAACAATAGTTTTAATATTTCAGAAAAAAAATATGACAAATATCAAATATATTCTTAATCGTCCAATTAAAACATAATATTACTGTTTATAAACCTTTGCAAGTAAGTAAATACATTCAGTTGAAAAATGGATATGTTTATGTATATATTTATAATATAATAACATATATTTCTGCAAGGCTATTTCTGCTAATTACAATCATAAGAAAGAAGTAAGTAATTTTACTTTATTATAATAAATTTTACAATGTCCGATGCTCTTAGTTCAATGTACAATAAATATTTTATTTCATTATCATTGAAAAATTACATAATTTTGCAACTATTTATCTTCGATGTGAACCAGACTTTATGACTCAACAGCAAGAAGAATAATTACGTCAATTTATATTGTCGTTCATAAGACAGGTACAATATTACTAAACCACCTAGTTGAGAAAAATATACAATAACGTACATTAAACTAATCTGAAAAATGTTATGAAAAAACAGCGAATTCCTAATATTTGCTATAACGTACAGTTGAATGCCTATTTTTACTAAAACTGTTAATTTTCTTACCTGCGGATTTTCTTGCTCTGAGCTCAACAGTCGTTACAGCAAAGTTTTATATAAGAAGTGATGTTATTATCAAGCTTACTGTATTATTTCAAGGCTATGAATAATGTAAATAAATGGAAAATAGTGGTTATATTAACTCAACATATGGTTATGCTGTAGTAAAACAATGTTTATACAGAACATTTGTTACGTTTAATAATATTTGTTTGCTGTAAATGCATCTTTAAAGGCTAAGATGGGATTTTTCGCTTCCATAACCTTCTAAAGGCACACTTAAAATATGTTTGTGCTTCAACAGGCATATTGAGTCTACTAGAACTAATTTTTAAAATGCGCAAAAAAAGTATACATATAAGTAACTTGTATTTATATACGTTTTGATAGTTTCCTTAAACTATCAGTGTGTGCACGCATTTTTTACCGCAATCAATAAAACATTTATAAATTTGCCCTCATATAATTCTGAAGCTAACAATTTATTATATGTAGAAACAAGGTATGAATATATTCATCTCATCATTGTATCATTGATAACATTGTATAATTTGTTTAATTGCTTAAAAATTATCTTTAATAAATAAGTAAACCGATGTAAATTATTTCATATTTAACATAAAATTGTAACAATCAATATAATGGAACATAGAAAACGAGGAAAAAACACAACTTTAAACGGCACACAAGGATTCACTGGACCCCAAGAGAAGTAAAGTCAGTTGACAGTAGGAAACTAAGACGGCCAGTGGTGGGGTTTGAACTCTAGTAGTACTGCTAACTAAAATTAAGTGTGTACTAAACAAATGTATAACATGGAATGGCAAATTAAAAGGCTTGCTAATGTTAGAGCACCACTTGATCGTAAGACATCCCTACAGCTCTCCCATTTTTGTACAATCCCCAAACTATTCTCAGAGTCCTCTTTAAGATACAGAAAGCTCTATTATAAACATTGCCCCCATTACAAAACCCCAAAACATTACGTGGTATCTAATTTTGGACTCGAATAAGCTTTTAAGCTTTACCTATTAAATGTGGAGGACCACAGTTATCACAATTAAATGTTTATTTAAATTTCTCATTGTAGGAGAAATAAAAATAACGTAAAAGATATAACCAAATCCTGAAAAGTCCTTTTATCGAGTTGTATTGAAGATTAAATGAGTGTCTTCAAGTTTTTGAGTTTGGAATTGATTGGTCTGAAATGGTCTGAACTGTACTGAAGACTGAGTTTTAATGGACTTGGCAATAACTAAATTGAGCTACTTAAAAACATGCATGTTCAATAATACTTTATTGTATTAGTCCCTAATCAGTATTAATAGTAAATATATATATATATATATATATATATATATATATATATATATATATATATAATCCTTCAGTGCTGCGCCTATAAATTGAAGTCTGTGTTTTCATTGTAAGATGGAGAGTCTATTGCATACGTTTTGACACTCCTAAACTTTAGTATATGTGTGATAAAACTTATGGAAAAGATCATGTAACAGTTGTGAGAGATTTCAGGCCTCAAGATACAGTTTGGTGTCGTTCATTGTCGAGATAATGTTTCCTACTTCTGCACTTTATTAACAACTCCTGTTTCTCAGACTAAAACATTGTTGATTAAATCATAACATCATGGGTATGAAATATTAATAAGTTACGTTCTATTTGAGGAAAGCTAAGGCTTATTATTTCTAATGGCATGTTGAAGGAAATAGGGACAATAAAGGATCAAAAGCCATGCTCCAGCATAATAAAATGAACCATTATTCACTGTAGGAAAAACGATCCAGTCAATAAAGTATAGCTGTGTGTTGCAAAATTTCAAAATTGCCTTTGATTGATAATAGTTGAATACTTTATCTCGTTCTTGGAGAATATAAGTCACTACATCAAATGGCCGAGTGTAACAAATTTCTATACCTATGCAAAATTTGTCAAGATATGTAATCGCAGAGAAAGAGATAGCTGACTGGTTATCCTTCAATCAGCACCTAATGCAATAATATTAACACATGACTGAACATGTTTTGTTGGTAGTAATGAACTTTTACTACCAAATAAATTGAAAGGAGTAAGGAGTAAAAATGTTCATTCATAACGCTTTTACTGAAGAGCGAGCAGAGTTTCAAGGTCAGTAAACGAGGAATATGCATTACTTGAGTTAGGAATAAACACTTACAATGCACTTCAGTTAGAATTTTCCAAATGTTTTCTAGCAATAAGAGCAAGTAGTATTCTGCCTATATAACTAGATTAAATGTGGTAATTTATACTGTAAATATTGCTATTTGATAACATGATTCTGCGTCCGGGAAAAGAGAAAATAAGTAGGCTGACTTTTTCTTGGTGTTATATTTAGGGAGTGCAGAATTTGATCCGATAAGTATTGATCAGCAAGGTTTAGACAGCACAAGACATTAAACAGATACCATCGATGTGTTAGGAAAAGACTATCATGATTGACATTGATCTTAAATTTTTGTGAGAATGGAAGCATTTAGACAAGAGACTCAGTATTTTTAAAGGAAATTGTACGTACATATAACTATGGTGTTAATTCAAAATCATATGTTTTTATGTGCTTATAAATAGTAGTGAACAATTATCTTCAGCACTTAGATTCCCATATTCAACTTTATAGACCTTAAGTATTTTGTAGTTGAAAACTTACCTGTCAAACTGGCTGGTATTTCAGAGAAATACAATTTCGTGTTGCTGCGATATGTTTAACTATCTTTAAACTTCAGCTATAAGCTATAAGAACACTATTAATAGCAGAAAATACAGTTTCAATTTAGGAATCTACTATGAGTACGCGTAACTAATGAAAACGTATCCAAAGACATCTAGGACATACGAGACATTACTGGATTATGTGATTTGTATTCGAGTCATCTGTTTTCTGCGTCTGGCAACATCCTTCTTACTTTAAATTATTATTATTAAGAATAATCTCTATAATGATTAGAACTTACTATCTGCGATAAATTAATACTCGAGTTTATAAAATATATATCTGGTATGTTGCAAAGAAAAGTAACAATGAAAAACTGGTTCATTGCGGTGTCGGAGGACGTATTACGTTCCATTTGTTACGACAAAATAATATAAAATAATGCAACACATTGTCTTAATCACAAGTTTTATGATACCAAATTACAGTATATCATATGGTGGAACGGTGTTTGCTTAAAAATTATTTTATTTTGAAATATTTTTTATCATCATGGATACTTATACGAGCTATGTGAAAAGTGTTATATTTACATTTACTGTAACCCTTTAATCCTGAAATAGTTTATTCCTTGAACAAAACAGAACCTAAGTACGAGGTTTATAAGTTAACATGACCTTTATACAAATCTTATTGGTCGATGGAAAGATAGACATGGAATGACACGATTTGAAAATGCCCCTGATGGTTCTGATTATTCAAATAACCTTGAATAAATAAGCAAAAATCCAGGGTGGGTATGATACTTCACACTTATTAATATAATAACATAATAACATAATACGATGTTAAACATTTGTCATTGATGCATTTCACGAAAAGTATAAAACAAGGCTTGAGGATTTAAATCTAAACTTCTCTTAAGGTTTCAAAAACAAGAATAAATAACACGTCACACGCACCTGCGAAGGTGGAATATCAAGTTCTAACTTTATTTGCGCGTTTTTATACACGTTTTGAAACCTAAATTTATAATCCTTGAAGTGTAGTGTTATACTTTTGTAACACACAACGATGACAGCTATCCGAAATAACTTTATCCTTTTAAATCATCCATTTTCAAACACAAACTTTAAATAAAAACCTTGAATTACATATTATTTCACCAATATAGCCTAACCAATATTAATTTACTCCTTTAGCATAGAATATTAAATTTTATAAATGTTAACGTATTCAATGTGTTAAGTCCCAGGATTACATAGTAAACGATTTCTTGCTACATTTAAAATACAAACTAAACGACACAATATATTTTAAACAAGGAATAACATAAACGTCTTAACTGGATAATCCGGGGGTTTTTCAACCGTATCATTACAGATCCCAACCAATCTGGATAAATCAGATGTTAGATCAAATAAATCTGTGTTTTTCCACAACATAACTACTGAGTAGCATGATGAGATTCTAAGCGTCTTGTAATGTTATCACAAGCTTGATACGAATATGGATAATACAAAAGTGCTGGGTCTGATGTTATACAGATAAAATAATCCTTTTATACAGAAAACATAGTGTAGATTAAATCAAGAACGTAACTAATGCTTAGTGATTATCAGGTTGTAAATGGGAAGAGTGTTGCAGACGAAGAAAAGGCAATCCAGGATACAGGTCACGTAGACCATTAGTGTCGCCTGTTCTGGATGTCTCTGGATACTCTTACTCACGACTTCTGGGACTAGCAATAGATTTGATGGTTCAATGTATATAGCTTATATATAAACTAAACTATTACTTCCATGTAATATATTCATAAGTCGGCTTATTTCTCTGTGTTTAATATAATCTTATAAATAAAAATGAATGGCGAAATGTGTTGGTAAGCGATAATCTCGATAACGGCTAGAACAATTCGGTTAATTCTTTTTGTAAAATGTCCATTTAAATCCGAGGAAGGTTTTTATGAAAAAAATGTTAATAAAAGTTCGCTGGAATATTTTGGAATTCAGAAAAAATTGTAGTTTTTACTTTTCATAACTATGGTACTGGAAATATCTTAGACCTGAAATATATGACAAGGACTGGAAATATACGCTTTATGACCGAAGTAAGTTTCCGAGACCTGTGTGATCCAAGATTTGTGTTTTCTTCATCGGGATGACAAGGCAGATTCAGCTGTGACATTATGTATATAATTAATTAGAACCAGAAATGCTCCTACATGTGCCAAACATGATATACTAATAAGTTTAACTCTGATACTATTTACCATGAACTTAAATAAATATCTACCTGATGTATGCCTACTTACGTTTTAAAATTTTTATAGGACTCCCACCATATTACATCATAATTGTTTTTAGTAAGTAATATAAGGAATTTGGTTCTAAAGATTGCGTGCAAAGCCGCGGGTAACAGCTAGTAACCCATAAAATGTAATAGTGCCTATGTAACGTTATCAGGGTGTTATATTTATATTATTTAATGTATATTCCCGTATATATTCTTTAAAGGGTGGCGAATATAACTTTTAACAATAAATAAGGTTGTGACTAATACTATTACAATATTTCAAGTATACAAACTAGTTAAAATGTTAATTTCATTGAAGAGAATCATTTCGTATGTTATTAAAGGCGTGGTAAATATGTGGTAAATTTACAACTAAATTTAAAAAGTTTAGTTCAATTTAAAATATTCATACATTTTATTGAACTTTCCAGCTTTGTTTGTATAGAATTCACAGACATAGCCTAACAAATGTATTGTTTTAATAAAACAGGACACCATTATTTAGTCTTATCTCATAGTTACAAATCTGAGTAATTGCATAGATTTGCCGACATAACTGTCCTTCTTTATACCAACAATGTAAGACAGCAGAATTTCATCCAACTACCATTTTTATCTGACAATTCATTAATTGTGGTCTGAGCGAGGTTTTGTCAGAGGACAAACTCTACGGTATACACTGATCCATAAGACCACCACCTAGCTATCCACTTGTGTTTTAACCAACTATTCAACAAAGAATTATCAGTAAAAACCTAACGATTTAGTAATTTCTCATTTATAAAGCTCATGAATTTGTTTTTAATCTAATTAATTATCAACACACTTCCAGACGAAAGATATGTCGATAAATATCAAGGGCCGAATAACATCTGCATCACTGATGGTTGTATTCCTAATTTAGGTTTGTTTGGTCACAGCTTAGGATAGTGATATAATATCTCATATAAATTCATGTGGCATTAAAGGTTTCGAATTTTTGCTATTTATTTCAAATCATTTTTCAGCTAAATATCATGAAGACTTCAAATGTTGAGCACCTGGCACGTTATGCTTTAATGCTGTAATGTACACATGCTCGGATGTGTGGGTGTAAGAGGGAAGTGTGTACTGATTAGGTCCATTTAGCGGTATCCAACACGACACTGTGAAACACATAATAACAACCGTAAAATTTTAAGTGCAAACTGCTCACCTCCAATAACAAGCGTATAAGCCGTTGGTCTACATTGTAAGTCTAATAAATAAGTTTACACGAGACAGATAACAAATGTCCTCTAGGGAATAAACACGGACAGACCAAACGTCACTGATATAAATTGACCGCATTTTCAGACTAAGGAAACTTTCTCCCGTTTATGTGATGAGAAAAGGAAACGTTTTTTCTTGTTTCATCACATGAAAACGGTGTTTTCTTAGTAAAAAAATAGTTCCTAATGTTGAAAGCAATAAATTTATTTCTAAATTAAGACAGCTTATCAGTATATTAAGTTATACAGTTCAGTATGAATGTAAGAAGAATACGGTTTACTATTTACTTAAATATCATAGCCGGGATAAAAGAATACAGTTGAGCTCGAATGGCCGAATCAGACTATACATGCATAATACTTGAAGGACCATTTATATAAAATTTTTGATGTCTCTGTGATGGATGAAATATTGAAATACAATTTTCACTGAATTGCAGGCTCCGGCCAATATTTTAAACATTCCAGGCTACTTACTTGAATAAGACTTTCAAATATGAGAAACACTTGAAAAATTATAGTTTTATACCTATGTGGTTCGCTTTAAAGATCTAAGCAAACTTGTAGGTATAAAGTAATTTAAAATAAATAAAACATCCAAAAATAGCTTATAAAAATGATTTATAAATTCTTAAGGTATATCTAAAATACTTTATCCGCGATAAATATTTTACACGTCTAGTAAGTAAACACCGAGTATTGTTTCCATAATGTATTGTGTAATACATGTTTCGTGTGCTAGCATCCAGATGATATAGTAAGCCATATGTGGGATAGTTCCAAACTTGCTCACCAACACTGAGATGTGTCGCTGGGCAACACTGGTTTATGAAACCCTAAACTAAGATTATAATAATAATTTGTAACCCGGCATCTTTATGACTATACTTTGAAACAGGAAATTTAATTATTGCTATTGGAATAGTTTCTACACTTAGTATGTCGGGTGTCATAAAATCACACCCCCATATTAACTTTCTTACATTTAGAGATAGAGTGGATATAGTGATTTACGTTGGGGAATGTTTATATGACCAACATTCCCTACACTTCTAAGGAGTATTTTGATGTATGAAAAGTTTTGAATCCCCCCAAAATGCAGTACAGTATATTGGGATTAAGTCCAAAGTTCACTTTGACATAGTTTCACATTCTAACTGGCAACCAATAAGAGATAACGTGGCAACACCAGCTATTCGTGTACCCAGGACTTCCTAATGGGCGTCAGACAAAAAACGCAATAATTGCTATTTTAATCATGGTTGTTGATGTTTGATAATTCTTGTAATAACTTGTTTTATGATTTCTTGTAATAAGTTCTAAAAATAGGGACTGAAAAAAAATATTCTTCTTATCTTTATAATACCTTTAATATGAGGTGTCACTTACTAGGGGTTCCTTTTAAAAAAAATTTGATTCTCCTCCAAAATAGGAGATTTTGGAGGAAGGGAGTCAGCAATACATAAAAACTACTCAATTACTCATATAAATATCCATTAAGGTAAATCACTCCATCTCTATGCATAAGAAATTATCCCTTAAATACTAACACTATAAAAGTGTAAATATATTAAAAACATATTACACATTATTTTATAAATTTTTCAGGTATATTATCATGTTTATATAGATTTATATATTCATACAAAAACTAACCATGAAGCGCAAAAAATAATCATAAATATAATGATGTATTGTCTGACAAGTTAAGGCTATTGTAACTGATAGTCCACTATACACAATATTTAAGTAAGGACTGAAACTATACTGAAGCTTGTATATTTCTGTTTTCTAAAGTTATTTTCCTGGTCAACTACATGATATATTTATACAGTTCCAACATGCCTTGCGGCATTCTTTCATCTCAGGATAGTATCTACAAGAATGCTTAAGTAATTTCAAGAATCTAGGTCCAAACCAAAATTCTTTAATTTTCACTTATTGATAGACAACAGGTTTAGATGCTGAGCAAGAAACATGCAAATTCTAGTATGGTTTTGAATGGGAAACAAAAGTATTTTCTCTCATATAGTTTTTAATGAGTCATTATTATTATTGTTGTTATATAACTAAGTGTTTGTTTCTTCAATTTATTTTTGGGAACTGGAAATTCATTAAGCCATTTCATATAATAATAATTATTTTATAAGGACCATTTTCAAGTTTTGTGATATAATGAGTGTCTGTCCAAATGTAACTCAACGACAACAGTTTCAATATTTGACAGAGGCGGAACGTGCGTAGGTTGCGAACCGCGGTATGTGACTCGCATACTGAGGCTTCTATAGTCTCAAATTTCCATTAGGGAACCGCTGTTCCAACCACAAAATACCACATACTCAATGATAATTTCTCTCAGGGGTAGTAATATGTGCGTTTAATAATACTTTCATAGTTTTGATGTTGGTAATATAATATATAAATGTTTAAAATTATAGTTGACACTAACCCTAATTTCTTGCATCGTGCATTTTGTACCGTTACTATTTTATATCTCTCTTTATATGTATAAATAAATATATTTATAAATATTATATTGTTTGATATATATATATATATATATATATATATATATATATATATATATATATATATATATATATATATAGAGAGAGAGAGCATTTGGATTAGTTCCATTTATGACTCTCGCTCAGCTAACACAATTTATATTTTGTCTGCCGGGAGGATGTAAACATTTCTTTTCCGTATGATTCCAGTTTATATCTTTCCGCAGAACATCTACAGAAGGAACTGAAGTATATATAGACTTGAAACTTTGAATTTAATCTTACAGAAACCTGATATGTGACACGTGGTGTAACTTGTTTACGTACACATAGCAGTATTACAGAATATCCTTAATACTAGGCTCTAATGCTCGTATGTCATGCAAATAAATAGAAAATGCCGTAAGTTAACTGGCTGAGATTAACTATTACTAGTGGGCCCGGAAAATGTTCATCGTTGTCGGTCTTTTTACACAATATCTAAATAACTTACCTTGACAATTTGCATGAAGCTTCATTTGTATCTTAGAAACATCGAGTTCTATGTTGGTTCATGTCACTCCATGACATTTTGCTGAGCGTTACCAAATATGTTTGTATTGGATTTTAAAGTAAACATGGTGGCAAAAATAAAAATATAAAATATAACACCACACACACACACACACACACACGCACACACACACACACACACACACACACACACACACACACACACACACACACACACACACACACACACACACACACACACACACACACACACACACACACACACACACACACACATATATAATTTAGCAAATAATTTAAGTACAATTACCTCAGATTTTTGCATGTAATAATGTTAATTACGGTTGAAAGAAAAAAAAAAAAAAAACAAAAGTGTAAATTCAGTATTAATGTTGGTGGTAAGATTCAATTTCAGCGGGCTCTTGAGTTCTAGTACCCTTCCTAGCTAATCGCAATTTTTAATATTTGAACATTGCTATAACACCCAACCTAATAAAAAAACGTGAATTAATCATTTGGCAAGATATTTCAGGGAATATCATCTACGAGTACATTCTTTAAATTCTGCGTAAAGTCCTTATTTATACGTAGAGAGGAATGAGGTCTGTGATGGTTCATGTCTAAACGTGGATTGATTTTCGTCATTGAAACTTATCTTTTAATAGCCTGACACAAATTATTTTCTTGTCTGCTGGGTCGGGAACATTTTCTTTATTGTACGACATCTGCTAATATTATGATTAAATTTTTTACTTACCAACTTTAATACATACCAAAAGTATAATATCATTAATACGTAGAGTTCAGAAGTAATAGCTATTAATAACACGTCGGAAATAAAAAGAGAAATGAGAACTGCAGGATCACACTCCGCACATCTAATGAAAGTACAGCCTTCCTGTCAGCTGTCCATTAACTGCTGTCTCTTCCACAAATGATAGTCCTCAAGAGTACCTCTGTATAAATTCATTTTTAATGGTTTATGTATACCAAACTATAATGTTACTTTAAACACATTTCACACACGTATTTTATGTTATATATTGAAAAATATATTCAAAACCTGTGAATAAACGTTTCTATTTTATATTACTGTGAAAGTTTTCAAATATTACTATCCCATTATTATTTGTTGCTAGCATTGTTGCATTGTAACTATCATTATGTACAAACTCAGCGAATATTTGTTGTTTTCAGATTAGTATTGGCCCGGTGATAAATTTCAAAGAATAAGTCAGCGGTAGCCTTCGTTGAAATTGAAACAAAAATTTGTAATGAGTTGTATTAGAGTTCACAGATTTATTATCAACAACCAAATACTTTGTTTTCTTATTACGAAACGAAATACTATAATCATCATACTATTTCAGTACGCCCTCCCCTGTGACCTTAAGTCTCTACCTTTATCTAGTATTAAAAATGGAACGTATTACTTTTTTCTTGACAGAATCTTTTGTAAACAAAATTGTATTGGGTAATTGATGTAGTGTACTTTTAAGAAACCCTTAGCTTTAATAATTATACTAATAATGTAGCTTTGACTGCATTTATTTTGAAAAACAGAATATGTCTAAAAATTACTCTAAAATAAAGGTGTTTCATTAATTATTCATTTACTTTTAACTAACGATGATTTAACACTAATCAAATACAGCTATGTATTAGATGTGTAGACCTGTAAGCCGACCATCACGAATCATTTTAAAACCTATATCAGAATTTTGTTGTTTTTTTTTTCAAAACGTAGACCTGTGAGCCGACTTGTAAATGGGTAATAACTTTTTTCGGTGATTGGTACAAAATGGTAAAAAAAGTACAAAATTCTGATATAGTTTTTTAAATAATTCGTGATGGTCGGCTCACAGGTCTATACAGCTGCTATTTATAACCATACAAATTAATCGTAGAAAGAACATGACAATTTTATAAACACTAAAATATAAATTAGCAATCCAAGATTTTGAAATTAATTCCTGCGATGTGAGTGCGGGCCGCACTCAAGTCAATTTTTGCTTTGAAATAAGTACAGCAGGACTTTCATTTCCAGCTTCTTGCAATGATTTACATGGCTTCACTTTTGTTCATGTAAACAACTGCATTTTAATCTCTCTTTTTTATTCACTACATTAAAAGATTGTAAGACCTAGAATGTAACAAATTACTTGAAGAGACATTACTCGAATGTCAATTGTTTGGTTTTAGTTACATATTGAAAGTAAAAATCAGATTTTACAAAACTTTTCAAGTGTAGCATTACAAGAGATGTGATAATACGTGTAAAGCTCAATATAAGATAAGCGATAGGACAATATTGATTGGGTACTTACTAACTCTTTACTATACGCCAGCCAGGCTTTCCACGCTTGATAGTTTTATTTAAAAAACACGTTTGCAGTACGGAAACTCAAGACGCTCTCAATATTATGCAACCAGTTAGAAAGACACCATATAGTTAAGTATTGAAAACATTGATCTCATATTATACATAATTATTTGGAATTTTCATGATAGGTTTTTATTGCTGTATTCAGAAAGCATTTTACCTTCATTACTAGTTGCAGAAAAGGAATAAAATACATGTTCTAGCGGATCGGAATGCAGTAGAGAAACATGTGATGGCTTGTTCACAGTTGCCGGCACACTAAGGATATACGTGCTAGAAGTGTTGAGCGGGTCAGTGTCAATGTGTCAGTCAGTACAGGTAACCAATACCTTGTTCCTTTCTCGTTACACTGTTGTCGTGTATACATTTATGTATGAGCTAAAAAGTCATTGACCAATGTATCTCCAAAACTAAAAATTTAATTAACCTTTAATTAAATTATTTTAATTTGTTCGTAGTGTTATTACAATAACTTAAACTGACTTTTGTGTGTATAATCTCTTATTATTATATCTTGATTATCAGTACGAGGCTATAAAAAGTCATTGCAGTTCTATATTTTTTTCAATCATTAATCATCCAGAAAATGTACTTTTAACTTGTCACTCACGTTATATTAAGTAAATTATTTTACTAAGTAGAATTTTAGAAAAAATCTAAAATTTGTTGTGTATAACAATGTAAAAAAAACAGTTAGACATATTTTGCAAATCTTAATTTGACTTAGTCTATGTGTTAAACTTAAAATACAAGGAATATTCTAATTTTATAGCGATTACAAATTAAGATATGTATATATTTAAAAATAAAGTAGATAACCGTAATAATGATCAGATGATTTTGCACTATATTTACTTTTTCATTAATATTGTATAAAATATGTGAGAACAATATATTTGATTTTTTAATTACTTAGCATAGTAACACGATTATAGCGATAGCTAATAAAAAACGTGAATTTATCATGTAGCAATATATCTAAGTGAGTTATTTAAATGTAAAAAAAAACAGATATAAGTGTTGAGGAGATGCTAATGGCATTGTTGCTGTTTTTGTCCCATTTAGACATTCAGAAATGGGAGCGTTGCATGTTATGTCTTAAACATTTCTCATGCATAAAAAATGAAAATGTAAATTTCTCATTTAATACGAAGTCCTACTTACACTGCAATTCCTTTATACCAGTATATACTCATATACTAGGCACAATTGTTAGGAATAATTGTTCCTACCACCTTTTAAACTGCATAGCATATTTTTGTATAAACATAAATAACGGAAAGAGTAAGCTATAACTCGATTCCATCTTTATTTACCACTTTTTAGAAATATACCGGGTGTCATAAAAGTCCCAACCTCCCTAGTAACTTTCTTATGATTAAATATGGAGTGATTTACTTTAGGAGATGTTCATATGAACAAATGAAAATGGGTTTGATGTCAGAACATTTTTTACTCCCTCCATCCAAATGGGGTACTTTTGGGCTTAGTAATCAAGCAAAAAATATATTTAGTTGTTTATATATATACAGAGGCTATTGCAAGAGAAGACAATAACTACAAGATCCACTGGAGTCAGTAAGACGATTTTCATTAATTAAAAAAATCCAGCATCTCATTTTTTGTGTAATCCTGAATACATTTTACTCTATATCAAACATTGTTATTAAATAACGCTGATTTTCGATCAAACTAAACAGGATCACTAAGGTGGTGTTTTAGAAGAAATTAGAACTTGTTACTAAGTTGGGAATATTCTTGTACAAACAGAAGTTATCAGTACATTATCGCAATGCTGCTAACCCAATAGCCTGTGCAACCATCTTACACATAATAGTTTAAGAGTAAATAATATTACAAAATAACGATATCGGTTATTTCCAACTGATTACACGAGCATGTACTCAACGAGAAATACTTGGACACGCTCCATTCTGCTTGCCGACATGTTTTGCTTAATCCAATTGGGATTACATATAGCAAGTTTACAATAATCTCGAGTATACTACAGGTCTTCAATGTCAAACAAACAAAAATATTAAGTACCATCAACTTTGTATACCGTTTAGTTAGACAAAAATACTCACCTGAATAGTTCGAAGAAATTGTAAAGAAAAAATAAGACACCTTATTTATTAACTTTGAGTGTTGCTGAGGCTTCACTTCCATCACAAGAGTACACTGATTGACATTAAATTACAGGGAACAAGTGGTAAACAACGTTTAAATATTTTTTAATTGAACCTTAAGTTCTCAACATATTACTGATCTAATAGTGCACCAGCCACTGTCTACATGTTGTGCGCTCATTCCTCCCGAGCGACTGTATACTTGAGAGACTCCATTTTCACCGTTAAAGTAAATTAGCGTCTTATTCCGACAAGTATAATATGACTCATGTATATCGACTTTAGCAACATTTAATAATACAGAAAAACACAAAATATTTTATTTCTTAATTATAAAAAAATGCATGTTAAGCATTTTGTACATGCATGTACTTTAGTGCCTAGTTGAACTCACTTTATCCACGACAGGCTCTTCTGGCAGGTGTAAACTAACCAGAATTGAATCCTCCTGAGTAAACCTCATGCAATACAGTATAGTTTAATATCTACGTAACTGAAAAATACTTACATATTTTTAATTAAATGTTCTAAAACGTAGAAAATCAAATAAAGGTAGATCATTCCAATTAAGTATATAAATAATTGTTCAACAAAATTATCTATTTGGAGGTTCATCTTAAGAAATACTTATTAGGCCTACTATGTATATTTAAATATCACCAAACCTGCCACGTTAGTGCCATCAACATCATTGAGACATTCATTCTTCTACAAGAAGTTAATAAACTCACATTCACTGGATATATTTTTCAAGAGAGCAATGTCTTCACTCTCCAGCCATCACAGTTGCATTACTCGACTCTTAAGAGAGGGTAATGAGGTGTTCAGTGATGTGGATTTCTTCTACAATAATCCTAATTTCTTCAGAAGTTGCGTCCGTATAACTAATTTAGTGTATTGGTATGATCTTCCTATTATACTCACCATCTGTGGAATTCTGGTTATTTTTGATGACTTTGTTGTATTTTTTAAGGTTTTCTTATAGTTACGTGGTTAATGGTGTATATATGTCACAGTTATTAATATTTATTATACTTTATTTATAGTTTAAGTATTATTATCTTGGTATTATGCTACAACTTATTCATTGTGGTTGTGCAATATTGATAGCGGTTACATACTTAAACGCCTATTTATTTACTTATATTTTTAAAGTTTATTATACTAATAATTATCATTATCAATTTCTAAAGCTTATAAGTTTGTACTAGTCCAATACGTATTTGTCATTTCATATTTATTTATATGTGTTATTTTTTATTGAAAAGCCCATCTTAATTATATTATATTTTCAATAAATAAATAAAATAAGTCAGCACAAATGATCATTTTGCAAATATTACGTTGTTAACGAAAGACTGCCCAAAGAAAAATTTGTTTTATTTAGTTCCGCTATAGGAAAGTCCATTGTGCTAATACGACTATGAATAAAAATTCAATGTTTGTCGAGTAAAGCAACTGTTTGGAAACTCTGGTAATATATTTATTGCAGCCAACACTACACCTTTATACTCTGGTTCGATGATTCAGTGAGGATAACATTTTTGATGATACAGAGCTTTGAAAAACGTTTTTTAAATCCGGAATTGCTGCTAAATTATTCAAATCTAAAGTGCAGTGTAGCTTTAACATTTGCTAAATACGTGCACGTAAAATATATACTAATGTGTAAATAACAGTATTTCGTAATATTATTTAAAATTTTCAATAAATTTTCCTCTAAGAAACATGATATAGAACCTAAATTTTATTAAACCTAGGAGTATACGCAGTTTGAAATATATCAAAACAATTTTGAAATTTTACATAGTATAGCTCCTAAAAATTTTACTATTTAATTAAGTGATACACAAATATTTAATGATTCTAAAAAGAACTTGAAACTACAAAAATTAAAATTAAATATTTAAACAAGGATTTATGCGTTTTATAATCCAAAAATTGACACAATGAAACTCTGACTTACCAATGTTAGACCTAGTACATACTAAACTTGGACAATCAACGCTGCTGCAGGTACGGCTGAGGTGGTGCTGTGCTGACCCATACATTAGTTTGGGTACCTGGGCACAGGAACCCATCGTTATAATGAACTCAACAAGGGTTAAGTTACTGCAATACATTACTATCAACAGTGTAATACACACTCAACGCTGCTGCAGCTACGGCTAAAGGTTGGGACACACATAACCGCACCGCGCCCGACACGTCAGTCGGCCGCATGCTGGCCGTCATAACGGTGAAAGAATTGCAGCGCAGTTTTTAACCTGCAAGTCCACACATGTCCGCACCGACACCAGACCGTCGTGGCCGCACCGCGCCCGCACCGTCACCGATATGTGGAGTTTGAATTTTGACGGGCACGGTGCGGTCTACGAGTGGCATCATATTATGTTGTTTACTGTTGCGTTCTTCTTTTTAAAACTATTTAAGTAGTCTACACGTTCTATTTTATTCAATTATTTAATATAGCCTACTAACTCTACATCCTGTGTTCTCTTACAAAATCATATTTATTGATAAAAGTATTACATTTTCTTACCTTAGAGTAAACTAGTCATATTATCTTATTGTGCATACTTTTCTTATTACAAAACAAATTTGAAAACCATGTTGTACATTAAGTGATTTTAAACAACTAAATTCCGAATTATGAAAAATCTATAAACATTTTTCATTAATTAAAAAATGACAAGCATATAATTATTTGCGCAAAAATCTATTTTTCTTTGATGTATTGAAGTTACTTGATAAATTTATTCCGGTATTTTGTAAGGGTCATATTTAGAATGTTTCTATGACATTTTAATTTTGTATTCTTTTCACTTCAATAAAGTAAAAATAAAAATATTTTATTTACAATAAGATTTTCAAGCAAGAAAAACCCATGTTTTAAAAATAAATAATAATAATAAATAATTTATTTCCCCAAAATAACAAACTGAGTATTACAAATTAATATTATTGCCAGTGCTTAATAATAAATAATACTATGACATAACGTATTTACAATAGCAGTAAATAACAAATACAAAAACAATTTCTACTTACTTTATTTCTAATTTATGTACTTAGAGTAATAAAATATAAAAATTAGGTTACATCCTTTTAGATTTTTCTTTCTTTTTTTTAAACTAATAATTAGGCCAATAGATTTACAAAATAAGGGAAATTTAGGTACCCCATAAGAGGCTGTGCCTGGGTTGGGTATACTATATACAAATAGCGGAATCGAGCAAGAATGAAATGATAAAAATGAGTTATTGAAGCTTATGTAGTAAATAATGTAATATTAGTCTACGTTTCAAAGTTTAAATTTAGTATAACTATTGTGCTGTAGTAAATACAAAGGATGTATGCATGATTTACAATTCAAATATCAGGCTTTATACATGTAACATTAAATATTATATTATAAATAATTATTTTATAATGCTCTAACGTGCCTATTTAAATATTATTATAACTTAGCAGACAAAACTAACCATACACTAGTTTATTATCTTAAACATATACTCAAATATCATTTTGACCGATCAACCATACTCTAATTTTTTTTAGAAAATATATTTATGTTTCTACTATATTTGACTAATATTCTGGCTATAAAAATTATATGTCCACGGAGCTATAAAAGAAAAAATTTTGTAAAATGTGTTTTTTTGTATGTTCCAGTAATATATTTTACAAATATTTACTATGTTTTACAAATTATTATGAACGGGCTTGCAACATGGCAAACTCTTTGGCATCACACTATAGCTTTTGGATTTAAAACAAAAAAATACCAAATATACTGTTTATAGTGTATTTGGCCGAAATTTACTGCAATGAAACACAAAATTAACAAGAATTAATAGGGATAAAAATATAACCAAGATAATGATATTTACAAATTTTACATACTAGCTGATTGTACAAAGCTTTACTGTAGCTTTTGCAATGTTTCATTCACCACAGCGAGCGATTAATAAAAATAACAACAATGAAATTAACAATTTTCTCAAGCAATACTTAATCTTCCAAATATTTTTTAAGTATCTGTCACTTCGAATTCAAAGAAACATGCTCTAGTACAAACAGTGAGATTGTTGCGCTCGGAACTGGCATACGGACATGTGTGGCCTCACGGTAACCGAGCCCGAGCCCGCACCGACACTCGGCCGACTCACGTGTCGGGCACGGTGCGGTTATGTGTGTCCCAACCTTAAGGTGGCGCTGACTGACCCTTGTATTAGTTTGGGCAGTCCGGCGCCCGGTACCCATCATTACAATGCACTCAACTAGGGTTAAGTAACTGCAATACATTACTGTCAGCAGTGTAATACACACTCAACGCTGCTGCAGGTACGGCTAAGGTGGCGCTGACTGACCCTTGTATTAGTTTGGGCAGTCCGGCGCCCGGTACCCATCATTACAATGCACTCAACTAGGGTTAAGTAACTGCAATACAATACTGCCAACAGTGTAATACACACTCAACGCTGCTGCAGCTACGGGTAAGGTGGTGCTGACTGACCCTTGTACTAGTTTTTGCAGTCCAGCGCCTGGTACCCATCAATACAATGCACTCAACAAGGGTTAAGTAACTGCAATACAATACTACCAACAGCGTAATACACACTCAACGCTGTTGCAGCTACGGGTAAGGTGGTGCTGTCTGACCCTTGTGCTATTTTTTGCAGTCCGGCGCCTGGTACCCATCAATACAATGCACTCAACAAGGGTTAAGTAACTGCAATACATTACTGTCAACAGTGTAATACACACTCAACGCTGCTGCAGCTACGGCTAAGGTGATGCTGACTGACCCTTGTACTAGTTTTTGCAGTCCGGCACCTGGTACCCATCATTATAATGCACTCAACAAGGGTTAAGTAACTGCAATACAATACTGCCAACAGCGTAATACACACTCAACGCTGCTGCAGCTACGGGTAAGGTGGTGCTGACTGACCCTTGTGCTATTTTTTGCAGTCCGGCGCCTGGTACCCATCAATACAATGCACTCAACAAGGGTTAAGTAACTGCAATACATTACTGTCAACAGTGTAATACACACTCAACGCTGCTGCAGCTACGGCTAAGGTGGTGCTGACTGACCCTTGTACTAGTTTTTGCAGTCCGGCACCTGGTACCCATCATTATAATGCACTCAACAAGGGTTAAGTAACTGCAATACATTACTTTCAACAGTGTAATACACATTCAACGCTGCAGCAGGTACGGCTAAGGTGGTGCTGACTGACCCTTGTATTAGTTTGGGCAGTCCGGCGCCCGGTACCCATCATTACAATGCACTCAACTAGGGTTAAGTAACTGCAATACATTACTGTCAGCAGTGTAATACACACTCAACGCTGCTGCAGCTACGGATAAGGTGGTGCTGAATGATCCTTTTACTAGTTTTTGCAGTCCGGCGCCCGGTACCCATCATTACAATGCACTCAACTAGGGTTAAGTAACTGCAATACATTACTGTCAGCAGTGTAATACACACTCAACGCTGCTGCAGGTACGGCTAAGGTGGTGCTGACTGACCCTTGTATTAGTTTGGGTAGTCCGGCGCCTTGTACGCATTATTACAATGCACTCAACAAGGGTTAAGTTACATACATTATTGTCAACACCGAAATGCCATACCCCAACTCACATCTACACTAATGAACCTCTTATTTTTCATACGTTTTTTAATGGTCACAAACACCAGTTTATTGCCAAACATTGTCCATTGACTTTGCGGTCATTATTATATTTCTAATATTACTGTAAATTGACGCTATGTGTTGTTTTAGGAATTATCGACTAAAGTAGCCCATTAAATACCCAATTTATAAGTTAAGTTCGCATGTTTAGAATAGTTAGTATAGGACATTTTGTTATTCGTTTCACCCTCAAGTACGACTTTATCCTAATTTTATAATATCATGTAAGAGCTGGATGTAATGCACCGACGATGAGTTTTGCCCCCAACAACAGTGCCAAACTTCAAGATATTTATGCCCTCTTTTTATAAGTGGATAAAACATGAAGGTGTATGGGACTTAACAATGTTTTATGGGACTGTGATAAAGATAGCTAACACTCCTTGTGTTACTTAACGAAGCGTCCTTGCAATGCCAGATAGAGTTTTAAACCTATTTAATTCAGATAAGTAAAAAAACGTTTTATTTAATGAAATTTGTTTAATTTAAATATTTGTGATATATTTTAAAGGTGAACTGTATTATATATTTAAAAAATATGAAATAGAATAATGATAAAATAGGTCCAATCATTAGCTAAATACAGTGTACTAAAGTTAATGTCATAACCTCAAATATGGAAAATTGGATTATACATACTTACATTTAAATTTAACATATGAATTCCCCATGTTTCAAAATTAATAAGTAAGGCAGATATATTTCTTACATTACAATATGTATGACAAAATTTGATAAAAAATATTTCGTAGTTGCTAACACAGTATTGTAATTTGTGAGAATAAAGTAAATAATTATATTTGTACAATACCTAGGTTCTAATCACTAGCAGATTGTCCAGTATATTTTGCAACTAATTCAAAAGGATTATTGCTGTTACTGTTGAAGAAGTTCATATAATCAAACTTTCTGCAATTCTCAACATAATCCCGTTCAGAAACTTTTAATCTTTGTACTTCACCGTAGTTAGACTAAAACGAATGAGGATCTAATTTTAAATTATAATTGTATCTATAAAACTTTAATTTTATCCGAATCCAACAAGTTTATAGTTTTCCATGTGTGAAATACCCGATTATTTTAATTGATTACTCATTTTTAATCAAGGCAATAGCTGCCTTGTACAAATATAAAGTAATCTGAATAAATCGGAACTTGCTTACAAAAAACTGATATTTACTTAAGGTCGAGCATCGTAAAACAAAAGTGTGAGTGAATATGATGGGCCTTAAACGAAACAATCTGTAATACTATTTTTATAAAAATAATTGATGATTTTAAATTATTAACTGCAAGGAAACTGTTAATGAGCAAAGACCAATGAATAACGAACCGTTAGAACTTGGACGTTAGGATATAATCTCCACATCTAAGAAAGCATAAACGCTTACCAACTAAAATTGATGTAATTATTTTATTTCTCAGCCGATTAAAATAAAATTTATATAATTAGTTTTGCAATTAAATTTCCAATAAAGGAGTATCCAGGTAACGTTTACGTAGGATTAACAGCTTTTGAAATATTAAAGTTTAAAACTTTTAAATGTTGCCATTTTTAAATGGAAAGTGACATTAGTTATTTAAATTTCTAATATTTTCTTATTAATTAATTTAACATAATTGCCAGTTTCTTTGTTATTTGCTCTAACGAGCTGTGAAATATGATCTTTTTAGATACAAATGAATGTGGACAGACAGGCACTAAACATATGTTCATGTTAACCTCTTTGCTTGTTTTGTGACTACTAGTATTTGTTGAAGTTGTGCCAACTTCTCGCGAAACACCCTGTATATCTCAATTCCTCTTCATTTAGTTCTTTTCTGAGCGAGTAAGCCTTTATATTGCCTAGGACCGATCATTTTGTTCGATATCTTATCCAAGATTTTTAATTTAAATTTCCTAATACTAACCTGGCTTTAATTACCTCTTTAATTAATAACACTTTAGTTAAATCCAGATTATCATTACGAATTGAGACTGAGTTAAGGGTGAAGTGAATTTTACAGTATGGTAAATAGAATTCCTTTCGGTTATGTTAATAGTATACCGTATAATTGTTTTTATTACACTCAAAACATTCTAAATGGCTGAAATTTTTTCCCACTCATCTAAATTTTATACACATATTCTATAATATTTTATAGTTTTACTTTTGTAATTACTATTATTCAACGATTCATGGTGTAGTGAAATATATTGAAGTATTTTTGACGTGACAACGTCTTAAATTAGGTTGCGGCTCGGAGTCACTCATGAAAAAGTGTAACGCCCGGTAACGTTACGATGCCCGTCCAGTGGGTCCGCCGCACGGGATCCGCACGGGATAAAGTAGATAACTGTGGGTCCGCCGCACGGGATAAAGCAGATAACTATGTTTATTCGTGAAAATGTGGAGTGCTTAGATTCGTAATTTACAACAACTACAACAATAAAGGTAAATAATTGTACACTGATATTTCATTATCGTAAACTATGATTGATTGATTAATTGTTAGATTGACACAAAAGTTGAGAAACTAGTTTATAGGTTATGTCATACTATTGACAAATGTTGATAGTGTTAAGTAAATTATTAGTTTAAATCACTCTGCAATCAATCGTAATTCAGTCGATTGAGAAGAAACAGCGCGTATTGCTAGTCAAACATTTAAAATAACAAATTATAACCTCTAACCTGTCATAACAGTGCGACCAAACAAACGAAATAAACCGACCAATCACCACGCGCGGAGTTAGAATTTAACTGTGTTTAGCAAGAATTTCAAATTCCAATTTTAGTAAATGTTTTATTCAACTTTACAATTTACAATAACAAATTTTAATTAATATCAAATTATATACAATGTTTTAGTAAACAAAATATATTTCTATAGATAAAATTTGTGCAATTCTTATTTTCATTCAATTCCTTGTTCCTATTGTGCAATTTAATAATATTCATATCAATAAATATTCTACCGAGAAAAAGACGTTGTCACGTAAAATCTTCGCCCGTAAAACCGACTTTACAGGCAACCATAATTTTTTTTAAAGCCTTTGTTGTCACAAAATGTATGGAGTAAAAGTCATTTATATTCTACTAAAGCTCAGGTGGGCCGGGTATGTTTCATTGGAATGATACAAGGCAATGAAATAATATTACCTTGGGTACGTGACAATGGCCAACAGATCTGATGGCACTTGGACTTAAGGTACATGAAGGCTATGCTTGAGAAGTGCATAAAAATCTGTTATTTATATCAATGTAATGAATTTAGTTTTACATAGTGGCTTGTATGTTATTTAAATATTAGCTAAAAAGTAATCTAATATTCATTATTTTTTTTCCTATATTGTTACAATTCTGATTTTTAAATACAATGATAAGGAATGCAATAACTATTATATTGAAGTACAGAAAGTAAAATAAAAATAAACTTAATTTACTCTACATATTATCTTAGTAAATAATATATTTTAAAAAATTGACCAGTTAATCAATATTTACCTTTATTTTCATATTAAATCAATATTCAACGGTATAGTTTAGAAGGCTTGATTATATAAAGATTATTTTGTGAAACACTGTATAAAACCTCTAAATCGAGTTTGTTTTCCATTTAAAGTATTCAGGGAAAGTCAAGATTATTGATGTTCAGGTCTCAAATAATCTTGGAGGTTTGTTGTTGGAAGGAGAGCAATTTGCAAGTCAGCCCCTCGAGGTAAGATTGGGAGGAGTTGAACTATAGAGGAAAGTTACAGCTTACCTTGTATTTAGTTATTATGATGTAAGAAACAAGCCTTGGACTTTCTCGTAAACGTGAACCTGTTTACTTTTGTGTGCTTAACGACTTTTTTATTTTGTTTTGTAACTTAGGGTTAGGAGCTTTTTTAAATGTAAATAAAAATTTGTCTAATACTTTTCTTTATTATATATTGAATCAAGTAACAAAAGTAAATATTTTTTAATAATTTGTTTTAAAGTATTAAGTCAGTTTAGGGGATTTTATGAAAATCAATATTTTAGTTTCTAATTAAATGAGAACTTTTAATATAAATAAGTTTAGAGCCATAAGTAAAGATTATCGGTACATTTATAGATATGTTGGAAGTAGAATGCCCAGATGTTGAGTTATCCAACTTAAATAAGTCAGTTTCGATTGTATTACATATCAAGTACCGTAGGAAAACTCATCATTAAACTTTGGAAATAGTAAAGAAGCCTTTAGATAAAGCAAAAATTGTTCCTTGAAAACGATGCCTTTACTTATACTCATTATTCGTTTATTTTAATATCTCAATGTTGTGATTTCTTTTTTGATTTAGTGTCTAAGAAGCAGGCATGGCTCTGAATTCCTGAGGGATATTGAGCAATTTTCATCCTTTTCTTTACTAAAATATAGGAATACTACCTTTAAATGGAGTAACTGATAGTTTTCCGCTGCAGTAACAGCACCTGTTTGGATATACCTCGCTTTTATAGTGAAGTTACCACTCAGTGAGATTATAATTACTTCAGTATTTAAGTTTCTATAAATGATGTAGAAACATTATAATAACGATGATTTTCATAAAAATAAACACACACACACGTATTTATATATATATATATATATATATATATATATATATATATATATAAAAATAAACATTGAATCGCAAAAAGTACTTGCTCCGCCGGGAGTCGAACCCGGATCTCTCACTTGCCGGGTGAATGTGCTACCATTACACCACAGAGCGCTTACTTTTTCCGATTCAATTATTTTGTTTTTTGCCGTATCTGTCACATATGCGTTTAAATAAGCAAACTAACATATGATCGGAAGAACAAATCCGGGTTCGACTCCCGGCGGAGCAAGTACTTTTTGCGATTCAATGTTTATTGAAATTAAATAAGGCAATTGCCATTTATACAATTTAATGTATATATATATATATATATATAAATCATATATTAAATTATATATATATATATATTTATATATATAAATTTGTATGTTGCCCTAATATAATAAAATGTATAGTAATACTCTTATGTAGACATTATTTCTGGAAATTTATTTGGAATGGTATTCAATAGATTGTAAAACTAAATAAAACTTATAAGGAACATTGGAAATATAAAATATCTCTGCATTTCAATAGTAAGGTGCTTTTAAAAAATTGTCTTATTAAATTATCCTTATACTTTAAAATAAAAAGTAAATGTATTACACATTTTAATAACATACGTTGAGATAACAGGTACTACTAACTTAAATTAAGTACTACATAACTATACCTAGTATTATCTTTACAGTGATACGTCAAAACCACCCCAAAACAATAGGCTAGAAACAACAAGCCTAGCCCAGGGACTGTTGACTCAATAAAATTACAGAGCTCTTAGGTTCAAACAAGATTGTGTTGACGTACTGCGGAACCTGCTTTATAAGTCAGTATCTGCTGGAGTAATCATGTGAGACTTTCCAACGTTATATATCTAATAATGGTAATACGTCAGGTTGCTATAGTAATGTAAATCTATCTTAAATGTATAATACTTCTTCAAAAAAGAATTATATTATTCATAATTTGTCAAATGACAATCATGAATAAAACTATAAAAATAAACAGATGTGTAATGTTATACATAGGTTTATCTTTTGCCCTAGAGGTGCACTAAGAAGAAATATTTCCATTCAACATCAAGAATTCACCCCATTGGCCTGTAAAGTGGCATAAGTGACCATAATAAAGGTATTGTTGCAAACAAAGTCGGGTTACTGATTGAAAGGGCCTGAAAGGTTTAGAGCAATACGATGAAATATCGTGGGGTTTTTGGATAATTTCAAGTGTTTCAAAGCCAATAAAACTGTAACACTTTCCAGCTCCACAAGACATGGTTTTAGCTCCACAAGTACTATAATGGTTTCGGTTTAGTATTATTTTTATAAGTGACTCCGAAATTTTGGAGATTAGATTTTTTCACATGAGTATTTTAATATTTTATTTTCAAAAAATCAATCTTTCCAAATGAACTAAGTTATGAATAATCAGTGTCTTTATGCGACTAGTTGGGTTAAGTATAATTTTAAAGTTCTAAAATAAAACAAAATGGCACATCATAACAAAATGTGCCATTTTGAGTTTTAAGCATGTACATTGGTCTATCAGAAATAAAAATAAAAATGGATTTAGGATAAAGGAAGATGAAAATACAGGTGAAATGATTACCTGAAACAACATGTATGAACTTCACAGCTATCCTTCTCTAAAACCGGTAAAAATTTATAAACAGATGTTATGGATTTTAGTAGAGTTTCTTATCAGACCTCCAACAACCCGTGCTATTGGCTCTAATTCTAATACTAAACCTAGTTTTAAATTTTGGTTTTTATAAATCTTATGTCAACTATTACAGTCTATTTAGTTCGCAACAATCAAAAATTTAAAATTGTCGCTTTTGCTAGGTTCTTCAAAGTTCATACAGAGCTACATCATTGTTTAATTTTCATCAGCACCTTTACAGTGACATGTTGTAAGATCTAACCTT
The DNA here is from genome assembly GCF_021130785.1 of Homalodisca vitripennis. Classification (NCBI taxonomy): domain Eukaryota; kingdom Metazoa; phylum Arthropoda; class Insecta; order Hemiptera; family Cicadellidae; genus Homalodisca; species Homalodisca vitripennis. Next base: position 98,889 of record NW_025776522.1, read on the forward strand.
TCATTAAATGTTTTCATAAATTTCTTATGCAATGATCTTAAGGGCGGCAATAATCACTGATGACATAACATAGTTGTCTTATGCAAATTAATACTACTGTGGCTCTATACTGATTGAGTATAACTAATCTGGGTGTAACTGTGTGCGATAAACACGATAAATTAGGTGTTTTATCGTAGTCAACGTTTTAATTACGCAAGTGAATTATCTCAAATACAATATTTTAATTATTTGCCAGATGTACTTTTTAATTCTTTGTAAATAGTATTTTAATATTTGTAATTCATAAACAATATATTTCATTTTGTCAATGTGCGATTCTGTTTTACCCTTTATTGTACATATATAAATTAATTAGTTTTATTGAAAATTTTATGTAATGTGTTTATAAAAGGCCAACTAATAAAATATGAATACCATAACTATCATAAATAAAATATTACGTGTCACTAATGGTGGTCCTCTACAACGATCCTTTTAAATTATTTATTTGAGGAAAAGTGATTAAGAGAACTTCATTGTCCTAATATTTTGTTTCGTATAACACCATATTAAATTATTACATTATAAAACTATAGATAATAGGTAGTTTTAGTGTAATTATCCGTTTGGTTACACGAAAATATCTCTTCCGGAAAGCCGAAATAAATGTACATTCCATGTAATTGGCAGAAAATGGCTTTGAGAGTTAATAAGGAAATTCCTTAAAGAATATTCTGTGAGCCAGTTTTCACAGAAATTAATGTCATGACCTTAGCTTGTCGGTGCAAATTTTGTTCTTTATTACACGTGAAAGAAAACTTAGGTACAAAAGATGAGAGATGTACATAATTATACCACATAAAATAAGGGTAAGCGCAACCTCAGAGGTACTAATTATACTTTAATAGTTAAAACAGCAAAGCCCTTTTTGTATGGAACTATAACTTTTTAAAAATTACCAGAAAAGGTATGGCCAGTTAATTTAAACGAGTTTAAAAGTAAAATGAGCAGCTGTCTGAAGAAATGTTCTTTTTATTCTGTAGGTATGTGTTCTGTCGTAATAGTGATAATCTTTTAAACAATTTTAGTAACTAATTTTACATGAGATTTTAGATTTTTAACATAAGATTTTAAATTAGCTTAGTAGTTTTTTTATTATTTATTTCCTTGATTTTTATATATAATCATTTTAGGAAATATTTAGTACATTCATGTAATTTTTGGTTAAAACCATAGTTGAAGTTAGATTATAAATATTTCTTGATGATGTGAATTGCATTGTATGTGTAAAAACACTAATGCATTATGTGGAGTCTTGGATTTTGTACTAAGACTTTATAAGCTACATTAAAATTTTAGATTATGTAGAAGTTATTTCTGTAACACAAGATTAAATCAGACTCTCCCCCTTACATTAAAACACAGGACAATGATATTACTGGTCCTGTTGAAAGCTTTAATATTAACTCCACCTTTGGGTAGAGTGAGGTAGAAGTATATATTTCATGAGGCACGATGTGGAAAGTAAAACATAAGGTGAGATACGTAATTAAATAAGTAATGTAAACTTGTTTTCTAATACATATTGGAAATCTCCAATTCCCTAATTATCGGTAAAATATAACTAATGTGTTTAATCAGAGGAACTGATTGCGAATATTACCAGTGGCTAATTAAATGTAATTTTTTAAGTATTTTTTCCAGAATTTAACTGAAGGAGGGCATAACATATAAGCATCCTTCATTCCATTTTACCTTAGTTTTTGATAAGAAGTTGTTAAATCCATAGGATTTAGCTGAGATTTGGCGCACAATTTGCCGTTGGTCCTGTCGGTAGCTTTGTTGGTAACGAGAAAATTACAGAATAAATCAATTTTAAAATAAACTGAGAATAATAATACGAGCTTTAAATATGGGATATTTTTATTTTTAGAGTAAAATAAAAAAAATAATAAACCGGTGAAATAGCTATGTTAGAAATTGGTGACAAGATTTGATTTCAGTGAAAACTTGCGTTGTACGATTAATCCTCTCTTGCTACACATATAAATCAATAAAAATATGGAAACATGTAAAGAGCCACATGCAAACTATATAAGTCACTTCAAGTAATTGGCGAACAAGCAGATAAATTATTTATTAGCTTAGTGTGCTCCACTGACATAAGTTTTGTATTTTTTACATATATGTGACCGACCATATACTTTTCAGCTATCAACAATTTGTAAATCGAGCGTATTATTTATGTTATTCCGCTCAATATACTCAAAATATTACTCAAATAATGCCCTTATTACACCATAAAAGTTTTCCTCTAATGCCATTGGTTATAAAATTTTCATCTCTCTTTTAATCCTATTAAATTCGCCAGTTAACGCAGTTTATAGATAACAGAAGAATTGCCTGTTATGGCAAATTATGAATTTATGTAGATAGGTACTGTTTTAAATATAAGAGTTAATATTATAATATTAATATTAACAACGAAATAGTAGAAGAGTTTAGACATTACATGAATTGAATCTTCAAAGAAACAACTGCAACTAAAATTGCACTAATTTTTAATTCTATTGCAGCAACTCCATGAAGAAGAAAGAATGTGACCCCTCAACATTAATACAAATCAACACATAAATAATATGTTCGTTAAATTTGCCTCTACAATTGAATGCGTAGAATGATGACCATACTAAAGAGTTATTTATACGCATAGAAATCTTTTCACACACACACACACACACACACACACACACACACACACACACACACACACACACACACACACACACACACACACACACACACACACGCGCGCGCGCGCGCGCGCGCGCACGCACGCACGCACGCACACGCACGCACGCACGCTCGCACGCACACACATATCGGACGTTTTAGGTAATTGAACACTTAAAAGGACGTACTTTTGCTTGTAAAAAAATCAAAAATAGTTTACATTCTACCAATCCCTTTTAACTCGTAAATAGTTATACAGTTTTAAAGTTGTTTGCAAGATATCAGAAAGAGTACTCAAAACTACCGATTTTTCGATTTTTGATAATGTTATGATTTCAGACATTGAAAACAGACAATATATTCAGCTAAAATTGTCGTGACAATTAACTCATTTTATTAGTAATAATACAGGGTGTCCAAAAAGTCCCGGGTCGGTTAAATATTTTTCAAAATATTTAAAATAGAGCTACAAAACCTTACACAAAGTTACTGGACATAAAAATGTGTTTTATCACATATTCAGTGATATGCTACTTCCTCAGGGAGGCGGCCAGATAGGAGTCAGAAGAAAATCTTAAATGTAAGCATAGGTTGATATGCATATCAAATAAAAGATCTTTATTAGTAGACTACACATCCGCAAACCCGACCTCAAACGGATAACCGAGTCAAAAATGACAGCCGTTCAAAGATGGCTAGAGATTGGGTCCAAAAAGTCCCGCGTCGGTTGAATATTTTTCAAAATATATAAAATAGAGCTAAAAAACCTTACAAAAAGTTACTGGACATAAAAATTTATTTTATCACATATTCAGTGATCCGCTATTTCCTCAGGGGGACGGCCCGCTAGGAGTCAGAAGAAAATCTTAAATGTAAGCATAGGTTGATATGCATATCAAATAAAAGGTCTTTATTAGTAGAGTACAGGGCCGTAAACCTGATCTCAAACGGATAACCGAGTCAAAAATTACAGCCGATCAAAGATGGCTAGAGTTTGCAACCTTAGGTTGATGTAAAAAAATACACATCTTTGAACGGCTGTCATTTTTGACTCGGTTATCCATTTGAGGTCTGGTTTGCGGCTCTGTACTCTACTAATAAAGACCTTTTATTTTATATGCATATAAACCTATGCTTACATTTAAGATTTCCTTCTGACTCCTAGCGGGCCGCCCCCCCTGAGAAAGTAGCGGATCACTGAATATGTGATAAAATAGATTTTTATGTCCAGTAAATTTGTGTAATGTTTTGTAGCTCTATTTTAAATATTTTAAAAAAATACTGAACCGACCCGGGACTTTTTGGACACCCTGTATATTAATAGATAATAATGAATATGTTAAATGCCCATACAAATAATTATAAGCAACTGAAAAATATTGAGATATAATAGTTCAGAGTTATTGAGAAAAAATGTGATTTATATAATTAACGAAAAGATAAGTTTATTTTATTGACATACATCTAATTATTTCTTTAAAGTTTATTATTTAGGAATACGCTTGTACACGCTAAATCGTCATAAATAACTTTATTATAAAATGCTTGTACAGTTTTAGGAACATAAAAGAATATTCAAAATGTTATATAGTACTAACATGTCTCTTTCATTAATTTGCAAAGTTATTAATGTAAAAAGACAAGCAATCTTCAAATAATTGTGTCTATATAATCTTAAATGTGAATCAGCAATATATATATATATATATATAAATTTTCCGTAAGGTAATGATTTCCTATTTAGTGTTTTATACAGTTTCATCTATTATCGGAGATAACAGATTCTCCAGATTTCTTGTAGTTTTTGACCGTGTATATTTCTTTCAACATTAGTGCCAGCTTTGTTTCTATGCGGCAATAAGTCAATAGTAGTTAATAAAGGAAAATTTAATATAATAATTTTAAATTTTTACAGTTTTTAATTTTTAAAACCAATACTCCACAACCCATTTTCAGTGGAACTGTTGAGTATTTTACGTTATCAAATTGTTAAACACAAACAGTATTTTCATCTTTCTACAGATTTATAGTCAATAAGTCAATATGAGCCACACAACTTGAAAAAGCATTTTACATTATCATTTGCCTCAGGTTTTAACTAAAGTATCTTTTAATATTAAGATTTTTTAATCTTATGTTTCAATAAACATACAAAGAAACTGAGGGTTAGAAAAATTAATTCTGCGATAGTGAAAAATAAAACTGATCATTTGGGAATGTAGTAGTAAATAAAGTGAGTGATAAATACAATGAAGAGGAATTAACTGGATAATAACTGTTAGGGAACGTTGGCAGTAGTAACAATTATGAACATGAAGCATGAATATGTTCAGTTACTACTTAAATAATGTAAATATACAGTTGCATTACCTGAAACCGTTAAAAGCATAATTTTCTCTTTAAATGCAAGAAACAAGCTAGCCTAAAAATCCCCAAGAATCCCCTTATTTGAGGAGCAATAATAATCGAGTGGATCTTACTTTATAAGATTTTGTATGACATTCAATTGCAGAAAAGTAGTATACTATGCAAATAATTTACATCAGCCGAGAAAAGTTTTGTTTCCTTGTATACCGTATTAAAATATCAGAAACGTAACATTTTTAATTCATGTATGATAGTAACACTGAATATATTGTTAGTGATTCTCCAATTAGAGACTCCAAACGTATATGATGAAGTTGGTTGCTAACAGTAAATGAGACATGATTAGAAGTTTGCTTAGTAAGTTAAGTTTTAGAGTATAATTTTAGAGTATTATATTTATATATAAGTTTATTTATATTTATTTATATTAGAGTATTATATAATTATACCGCCATTTTAGAGTATAATTATAACTTTCATGTTAGAAAAATACTCGATGTATTTTTAGAATTTTATCATGAGGCCAATATTAATTTCATTTTAGGTAACAAAACATTATAACTTGTTCTGTGGTAATGTTATATCTGTAAATTGCCATAATGCTAACTAAAACTGACTGTTTTCTTATACATTTTTTGTAAGATTAGTAAATATTCAAAGTGTATAGTATAATTGCGGTTTTTGCCGTTAACATACATACCCGTAAACCTTCAACATTATTAGGTGAGGAGGAGACAGCAGTTAATGGACAGCTGACAGGAAGGTCCTACGTTGATTAGAAGCCCGGCTGTGATCCTGCACTTCCCGTTTGACCCTTTGTCTCGGAGGTGTTACTGGTAGTATATGGTGTACTTACTTCTTAACTCACAAATCAATGGATTTAAACTTTTATATAATTTAATTATTTTTTATTTAAATGAACATTAATCTACAATGCTAGTCTCATAACAAATTAACAAAAATACAGTATACATTTCAATATACCTTAATTTTATTACTACAAATTAAAACTGTAACGGCTAGAGACGTCGTGACCTAAGCTAATTGTTTGCTCTACGCCTTTTTTGACTCCATGTTATTTTTATTTTACTCTGTGAATTGTTTACTTTTTACATGTTCTTGTTTGTTATCACAGTTGGTGATATGATTTGAAATTTAAGGTCCTTCTTGCTGATAGTTGCATATGTTTGTTTTGTACTGATTAAGATAAGTTTGTTCTTATACAGTTTTTGTCATCGAGTTTTCCAGCTATATAGTAAAATAGGTGATTATGATAAATTGAGAACATACCAGTACATGGGATATTTAAAAAATAGTTTGTCAAAATGTATGAAGACAAAATATGAAATCCGTTATACTCTTTGTTTAATGCTGCTATTTTTGGACCAGACCTGAATATGTTTTTTGATTGTTTTGCAATTGATAAATATATTCTCGTTATTTGCTCGATAAGTTTTATTTTATCTATAAATCTTACAGCTTGACTAAATTCTAATAAATAAATGTTAAAAAATGCATAATATTTATAACTGTGTTCCAATGTATGATAAAATATAACTCCATTTGTTACAATAATGATTGTGCATTTTATATATTTATCTATAATGTTCAATGGGATACCTTCACTGGCCGTTTAGATGATCAAGTAAATGCGATCTTAAACGATTTGACCGTACATCCGACGAGAGTTGTTTTCCCCTGGCCGGTACCCGGCATTCAATAATGTGAATCAGGAAGTGTTGGAACTCGACCTCGTTACACGTTCTGGACCGGCAAATGTCGCTTAAACTCTATCTAATTCTCATCTTTCGCGACCCTTGACATACGAGGACCCCCGTGTATTGTGTGACGTCGGGGCCCATGTTCCCGCCGTCTGGAAGTACTGGAGGGGGAGGTCAGCATGGTGAGCGCCCGAGGCGGTGTGTACGTGAGAGGACTCCGGCGCGAGCGGACGTCCGAGCTCCCTGAGGGCCGATCTAGTGTAGGGCTTAGCCTAGTGATGGTCGTGACGCGTGGTGTCCGTGGGTTCGGAAGTGTTGTTGTCATTTAAATAAAGTTGCTGTAATCTGAGCTGCGTTTGGTTCCTGAGTACACCCCCTTCGCCCCAGCTGAGCAGGAGGCGTGACAAATTGGTGGAGGCAGCCGGGTATCCTGAGGTGATCCAGAACCAAAGACGGATTAACGATCCCAGGTTAGTAATATAATATTTAATAGTAATATAATATAATAGTGAATATTTCTTTTTAAAATTCGGATTGTTTTTTTTTAAGTAAATTGATTAAGTTGAAAAAGAAATGTAGATTGAAAGAACAAGAGAGAAAGTTAGTTTTTGATCCAAATAATTGTAGTTACCTTTTGAAAGCAAAGTGTAATCTGGAGTAAATAATTTTATTTGTTTTCTCGTAGCTTGTAAGCCGAACATAATTTTTTGTAGTTGTAAGAGTAGCCTATTTAGCAGCCACAGTGCGTCGAACCAAGGTAACCGGTAAGGGAGGCAACCTACCCGTGATGTAAACAAAGCTGTTTCTTTTTATTGGTGAATAGAATAATTTTGAGAAATAGTTTTTTGTTTTTATAAAGTAGTTAAAAAAAAAGAGAGCTTGTCCATGGGGTAGGCCAGGTCAAACCCAATTGGTACGACGACTGTCGCGGCATTGAAATGTTGTGGTGTTTTGAATAACCCTTGTGTTCAGGGGAATATGTATATTTAAAATTGTTGATTTGATTTGGATTGTGATTGTGATTTTGATTTTGTTTTGATTTAATTTTGTTCTGATTTGGTTTTTTATTTAAATCTTAATTCGTGATAGGGTGGAGCAATCGTATGTCGTCCCCAAACATCAAGTTTAGTGTAAAAACAAGAAGTCAGTCAAGGCTGACATCAGTTAGTGAGGTTCCCGAAGAACCAGGACAACCCCAAAGACATCTTGAGGAAGTAAGAACCGTAGCTGAAGTCGATTTAATTCCCCTACCTGGTAGTGGGCCTGACGGTGAAGAGGAAGTAGAAGCTATGGCTGAAGCCAGGGGGCCTGTTATTACTCCAGGAAAGTTCAGGGGCGGAATGGAGGACAACGTGGAGGAGTATCTAGCCCAATTTGGGAGAGTGGCAAAGGCCAATGGCTGGAACGAGGATAAGATGTTGGTTATTCTCCCCTGTTACCTGGAAGGGGCAGCTCTGAAATGGTACGAGAACCTAGAGCAATCTTTAGGAGCCAATATCACCTGGGAGCGGGTAAAGAATGGAATGAAAGATACGTTTCAAGCAATCGCTTGGGATGAACAGATGGAGTTCCGACTGCGGATGCGGATTGCAAGGGGAGGAGGAGCCCGTAGAATCGTATGTACAAGATGTGTTAAATTTATGTTCAAAAGTGGACCCCGGAAATGAACGAGAGAACTAAGATCAAACATGTTTTAAGAGGATTAAGGCCATCTCTATTGGAGAAAGTGATGGTGATGAACAATGACACTCTAGAAAGCTTACTGGCTAACGTAAGGAAGATCCAGACCGCACGTTTCATGGCTGGACAGCGGGTAGACCACCTATTGGGGGAAGTCTCATCAAAGGCGACAACTACAGGGAACGCCAGTCAGCCCATCCAAGACGGAAAGAACACAGGAGCTAGAAAGCAAACTAGAAAACTTAACATCTGAATTTGCCAAGTTAAGCATGCGTCTTCTAGAACAGCAGGAGAAGAATCGAGATACACGAGGCCGCATGACTGAGAACAATAAGTAACAGCCAAGGGTTCAGTTCGAAGTTGTCCGAGGGAAAGAAGAGCACAAGATGGTGAACAGTATGGAAGGTGGAACCGAGGGAGAGCAAGAGGAGCCTACTCCACCTCGAATCGTGGAAGAACTAGTGACGGTCGAGTGATATGCTACCAGTGCAATAGACCCGGTCATTATGCTGTTGCCTGTCGCTCAGGAAATCAGGGAAACGACAGAGGGAACCACTAAATCAGGGAGCGAGTGGTTCCGCTAGAATGAGCTCCCGACAACAGAGGATGAGCGTCTTGTGCCAAGGAACATGAGCGCCGAGAATGGTATGACACATGGAGGAGATACAACCGTAATCCACGCCATGAGTATCGCCGTGGAGATTTTACCCACGCTATACCCAAGGAATTCCCTCGTCCCGAGGCCAGTACTGTTAGAACCGTGGGAGTATTGGAAATAAAAGGAAAATTAAATCAGAGGGACAATGCCAATAATATTAGATACTGGGGCCCTGTGTGAGTTGTGTTGATGAGAATCTGGTAGCCAACGTGAGAGACAGGATTAAAGCAGTACAAGGAATGAATGTTAAAGACAGCCACGATGAGCCGGTACAGATTTTGGGTAGAATAGAAATTATCTTAGAAATCAGCCACTGTGTGATATTGTTCCCAGTGTTTGTGGCCAAAGGAGTGGCGTGACTGTTGTATCCTGGGTAACGATTTCCACCTGAAAGTTTGGTACAACAATAGATTTCTCGAGGAGAAGAGCCCAATTTATAATCGCCAACGGAAGAAAAATCTCAGTAGATTTCCTCAGCGCGGAAAAAGACGCCAAGTATTTGCGTCCACCTCCAGACCCCTCGTGGTTGAAGCACATACAGTTTGAAGAAAGGACAACAGATACAGGCGAGAGTAATATGTGATGATTCTACTGAACTCCTCCAAGAAGTCAGAGACTCCTGAAAATTAAGTACGAAGGTTTTGTTGCCCACTTTAGGAGTTATGGAACCAAAGGAAGGAATTTTTAGAGAAAAAAAAATCTGTTCTATTGCCTTACGGATTGACTCACGCCAAGCCACCTAACCCAAGTATTGGTGATGAAATCTGGCAGATGATAAAAGGTGCCTACAAAGAGGCGAAGTGTTAGCGGAGGTATATGAAATCTGTGAACTGCGAGAAGAACCGACCAGCGAAGTCGAGGGAGCAAGACAAGAAAAGAGCGAGCTTGAGAAGGCGAGACATAGATATTAATCCGCAATTATCCCCAGAGAAAAGAAAAGCCCTACTTAAACTGCTGACAGAGTTTTAGAGACCGCTTTGCCTGGAAGAAATCTCAAATAGGACGAACAAAACGTGTGTGAACTGGCCCATTCCGCTCACTGACGATACCCCAGTGCAATCAACCTCCCTATAGGGTGTCGCATCGTGAGCGAGAGATTATCAGGGAGCAGGTGGATGAAATGCTAACGAAAGGAGGTCATCCGGAAAAGTAATAGCGCTTACGCATCCCCAGTTGTACTCGTAAAGAAAAAGAAAACGACACATGGAGGTTCTGTGTAGATTACCGTAAAATTGAACTATGTATCCAAGATCTAGCGTATCCCTTACCATTAATTGGAGATATATTGACATACTTGAACGGATGTCAATGGTTCTGCACCCTCGACCTGAACTCTGGTTATTGGCAAATACCAATTAAGGAGGAGGATAAGCACAAAACTGCTTTTATAACGGCAGACGGCCTTTGGGAGTGGGAATGTACCCCCTTTGGACTCAAGACTAGCCCAGCGGTGTTCCCAGAGATGTTTGGACCAGGTACTAGCAGGGTTGAAATGGGGGAGCTGTCTGGTTTACCTCGATGACGTATTGGTCATGGCACCAGCATATGATGACAATGCTGAGCAGATTAAGGCAGGTCTGGGAAAGGCTTAGATCAGCCTCTTTGACTCTTAATCCAACCAAATGTTCGTTCGGGTATAGCGAAGTCAAGATCTTAGGACATACGGTAAACGCCCAGGGTATAAAGTCCCAACCCTGACAAGATACAAGTAGTAAAAGACTTTGAGGCTCCAAGACGACTAAGAGCTCTGCGATCCTTTATTGGTATGTGTAATTATTACAGATCTTTTGTGCCGAATTTCTCTAAGGTATGTTGGTCCTTTAGTCCATATTACCAGGAAGGATGTAAGATTCCATTGGGGTCCTGAACAGGAGGCAGCCTTTGTAGATCTGAAAGGAGCGCCTAACATCAGCTCCAATTCTGAGACATTTTGACCCAGAGTTGCCCATTGAGTTGCACACTGATGCGAGTGACCAAGGAGTAGGCGCAGCCCTTATGCAAAAGGATGGAGAGACAGTGCTTCCAGTAGCGTATGGTTCGCGAAGGTTATCGGACGCCGAGAAGAAATACACTACAACTGAGAAAGAGTGCATCGCTGTGGTCTGGGCGGGCGCAAACATTTTAGGCAGTTCTTGTGGAGGCCGAAAGTTATTATAGTGGTGGACCACCACGCGCTATGTTGGTTAGACAAGAAACAGAGACCTATCGGGCAGACTGGGCCGTTGGGCTCTCAAACTTATGGAATTTGACTACAAGATTAAAACACAAGCAAGGGAGATTGCACGTGGTACCAGACTGTCTATCAAGGAATCACGGAGGGGTAGACGATCCGGAGGATCAGGACAAGACCAATGATATCCCAATGTTAGCAATTAACCTGAAAGATCTCACCAGTCTACAGAGAGAAGATCCCGATTGCAAGAGGATAATAGAAGCAGTTCAAGACCCCGACGGAGCAGCTAGCGCAGATCGACGGTTGGCTAAGAGCTTTATGGTTGAAGACGGGTTACTATATAAGAAGAATGTCGCACATATAGGTCACAAGAAGTTACTAGTGATCCCAAAAAGTATCAGAGATGAGGTGTTATTTTGAATGTCATGACAGTCCGTTATCTGGCGGCCATCTGGGATTCAGTAAAACATTCTTCAAGATAAAAAAGCAGATACTACTGGCCAAATATGGTTAAGGAAGTTGAACGATACGTAAAAACGTGCCCGGACTGCCAGAGTCGCAAGACACCCAAACGAGCAGCCGCAGGGCTCTTACAACCTATTCCCGTGGACAGCCATTAGATACCATAGGAGTGGACTTCTTGGGACCGTTTTCCGAGGTCAGCGAAAGGGAATGTGTATATAATAGTAGCAGTAGACTACGCCACAAAGTGGGCAGAGGCCGAGGCAACGAGAACCACGACTGCTGAAACAACAGCGAAGTTCCTAGTAAACAGGATAATCTGTAAGTTCGGATGCCCAAAGAAGATATTGTCAGATAGGGGGGACGAATTTCACATCCTCCTTGGTGAAAGAATTGTTAAAAGGATTGGGAATACGAACCAGTATTTACAACTGCCTACCAACCCATGTGTAAATGGATTTGACAGAACATTTTAACGGTACTTTGGCCCAAATGCTGTCGAATTATGTCAGCACTAACCAGAGAGACTGGGATTTTGTATGTAAGCCTTACTTGCTTTAGCTATAACACATCTGTACAAGAGATAACTCGACACACACCCTTTTTCCTTATGTATGGTCGAGAAGCACGACTCCCCATAGACGTGTCCCTACGCCAACATGCGTCAGAGGACCCACAAGTCGAGGAAGTGCTGGAGAGAGTTCAGAAGTGCCGTGAAGACGTACAGAAGATAGTCAGCGGTACACAGAAGAAGCAGAAACAGAGGTTTGATAGGACCCATCGACATGTGGAATTTGAACCAGGGGAACAAGTAATGGTGTGGACTCCCATCCGCAAGAAGGGTAGATCGACTAAGCTGCTACACAGATGGTATGGACCATACCAGGTCGAGGCTAAGCTATCGGACGTGAACTACGTGATACTAGTCACCAAAGGAAAGAAGCCTCCGTTCCAGGACACAATTCACGTTAGTCGGCTGAAGCGGTTACTACCCTAGGACACTGTGAGAGGGTTATGGTAAACAAAAAAAAAAAAAAAAAAAAACAAAAAATGGACTAAAAGTAGTTGTAAATAATATTTAGTAAAAGGTAGATTAATAATTATTAATGTAGGACCATGTTCAATTTTTGGACTTTCCAATTTATTGTGAATTGTAGTGAGTGGTAGTAAAACCTTAACATTAGTGCACGAAATGAGGAACTCATGAAGGTGTGCTTCACGACAATAAATAGCCGGTGAATGAACTATGAACGTGCCGTCAGCAAGATCAAAGTTCGAACGGAAAGGGGAGAGTGTGAAGACCTTGCTGAGGACAATTCGTTCGGTTAGTGTCAGTGTCGCGTGGACATAAGTGAACTGAAGACAACCTGAGTCCCATAATCGTGGTTCATTATATATATTCATATACGTTTATTCTCAGAAACTGATTTAATAATTTTCAAATAATTGCTATTTATCGTACAGTGTTTAACATTTTATTTCTTGTTTAATTGTGTTACTTGTGTGTGTACCTAAGTCCTGACAGAGACAGGAACGAGGTGAGCGGCTATGGGAATACCAGATAGCGGTGATGTATGTAGTTACGTGTAAGTGTATTTTGTTTGCAGTCGCAGTTACCGGATGCACAGCGACACCCGGGTGCCGATATCTGTAACTACAGGGGTGTACTGGAAAGAGATACCCGAGATGGTGATGTACGAGTCATCAGTTCCTCTAGTGTAATCAAAGTATGTTGCCAGAGGTCGATATGGCTCATTTGTCACTGCCACAGAATAATGGTTTTTGTAACAGAGTATTAAATGATCCCCAATGTATGTTGTTCGCATGGATTCTTCAGGCCGATAAAAAGAATAGGACAGCAAGTGAAATGGCTGAACTCGAGCCTCAGTGGGAAATCCGATGTATATGTAAAGTCTAATAGTATGTCTGCTAGAGTCCAGAGGAGTTTAAGTGTGATAGGAGATTTCGCCCATTGGTGCTGTGGAGTAACGACTAAACGACAGTTAAAACCTTTATTCACTAATCAATATTTTAATGTCAAAATTTGAAAATAGCTTAAGTGAGCAAGTAACTGAAGCCTTTTCAGAAATAGAGAATGTCAATTTAGGTATGAAGAATTACAGTGGCAGAAGTAGAGAGGACCTTCGCACGTGTCGTGGATGTTGGCGTTAAACATAACCAAGTTAATCGATCTATTTCAGAAGCAGGAATTCACAAACGAACAGAGAAATGATCACAAGAGTTTTAGTTTGTTACAGGTGAGCGCGCACCATACAGTACGTCAGTTACAATTGTTACAACTTGTTACAACACGCCTAGAGATATTGAGTCAATGTCGAGAGGGGAAGATCCCGAATTCTATAATAACTGTAGATAAGCTAAGAGAGGATTTAACAAAATTAACAGTTGCATTAAAAGCGGACAGCTATGACCTAGCGATACCAGTGGAGGAAGTGTCTAAATACCTTAAGTTAGAAATAGCTGATTGTGTAATTTCTGGTAACTCAATCTTTAATAAATTTGCAGATTCCAATCAAGAAACTTACGTCCCAATGGAGATTGTATACCCCTTTAATAATACCTTTTGCGTGGAATAACCAGACTTGTACCATTAAGCAGGAAACGTCATTTTTGGTCAACAGTGAAGACAGTATGGTAGTGATACAGGGAGCAGCCTTGCAGCACTGTCAGCCGAATATTAATCCACTATGCTATGTCCCTAGATACGCCGGTGATGCTGTGTCCGGATCACGTTGCCCTAGAAAAACATTTATGGGTGCGACCATACAAGAGCTGAGCTCATTATGTGTATTTTCATGTGTTATCAGGTGACGTGCCACTTATCACCCAGATAGACGACTTCACCTATGTACTAACCCATATTGTTGAGCATTTAGAGTTTGTGTGCAGATACACTTCTAATACTACAGTTAAGATCAACAGAGCGTAAGAGCCTGGGTGCACTACACGTGAGAGTGCCGTGTGATTGTAGCTTAATCGCTGACTCCCACATTTTGGTTTCAGAAAGCTATCCGTGTAGACAGGAAGCGGATAAGTTAGCTGTGTTACACATACTTCCAGCTTCGTGGTCAAAATTAAAAACTTTTAAAAATCACCTCTAAAATTAATCATGTTTTCCAGCACTTTCGAGACACTAGACGAATGCTTAGACAACGAATGGCCTAGTCAGCTGCCGCACTGGAATTTATCTTTTTCAGAACATAGAAAGTTAGCGAACCCGACGCTTAAGGTTTTGTCAGTGGAGAGGGACATGTATACATCACTGTCAGCCGTGCTGCACTCCATTTATTTTTGTTTACTAACCATAATTGTTGTGAGAAATCCCCATCTAGTAGGCTTAGGTATAGGAGCATTTGTGAGAGCAGAAAATGAAATATTCTCCCCGAATCAGAAACAATTTATTGTGGATTTATTTTGTGGCATTATAATAATATTGGTTCTGATTGGTTGTCGGTACGTCGTGGGATTATGGGTAAACTGGAGATCCCAAGGTAATCGAGACGAAAAGGCGACGACATAGCGATGACCGCCAAACGTGACGTCAGAGACGATGGCTTGCCAAAGAACTTACCTATCACGGAGGTCGATGGAAAGGAGCTGAGAATCACTCTTGAATGGTGGGACCAAGTTCGTGATCAGGTATAAAGGATACCCAGGTAATCGTTTGTAAACCATACGTAAACTTCGAGGTAAACTGTATAACTGTGAACGTTATAGTGTATGATCAATAAAATGTATAAAATATATTATTTCAGGAGATTATTGTTATCATGAATTCGTAAACATGTAAGTCCAGTGTGTGAATGAAAATGTGGGGAGTTTGAAAGTTTAAATGAAAAAAATCGAGTGGCCACTCAGAGTGAATGTGAGTGAATATGAGTATTAGCTAATATAAGAGTTTATATTTCAAAACTGTTTATTATGATTGACTAGGTGAAATACATGTTCTGTTTTCAGTGGTACGTATACATACGCCAATATCAGCGTGGAATGGTTAGAAGTTGATTTTGAATAATAATAATTAAATTGTAAACTCATAATTATTCTGTAAATACCAGGGGACCCTTGAAATAGTTTTAGAATTCCTAGATTTGGTTAAGACTTAATGTTTAAGAGGATTGGTACGTCGCAATGACATAATAATTTGTTAGTAAAATATAATTGCCTATTGTATTATAACACTGATGTAAAACAGTTAATAATAATTTATGTTGTTCTTCCAGTTGTCATTAACGTAATTATGAATTAAGCGTTGACCAAGTTAGTTTTCTAAGATTGTAACACTGTATACGAAACCAAATGTTGTATATGGTTATGCTAACCAATGTTAAGAAATAAGTATTTGCTTTTGTAATTTGTTTGTAAATTGGGGAATAAAAATAATCAAGTATTAGCTTGTCAATGCATACAAAGTAACTTATAAGATGTTCGGGTATAGTCAGCTATTAACATATTCTTGTGTGGTGTTGAGGTAGGTATGTTGAAAGGTAGTTAGATGTGTGTAAAGGATAAAATTTAAGAGATAAAAGCTTTGTTGAAAAACGAAGTCATTTCATGCTAAGTCTAGAGCACCGGTGGGAAAGTCCAGTAGCTCAGAGCCAGGCCGGTGACCCGAGAGGTCAGGTGACCAGAGAGGCCGGACGGCTACTGCTGACCACAGCTACTTTTGTCATGTAGACACTGCCGCTGTGCACAACTTCAGTTACAAAACTTTGTACCACCTCTTGCACTGTAAAATATCTGTATCCTGTAGTACATGGTTACGCTTATAATGTCCTGCTATAGTTTGTTTCACTTGTCTATGTTAATGAGTAGGAAGATGTCAGATATCTAGAATAGCCTTGTCGTGGAATTATAAGTACAATTATTAAGTTTGGGTCCCTATAATAAAATATCCACTTTGTAAGGTTATTATCTATAAAAAAAAAAGTGTTTTTGCAATAGTAAGTTATAGTATGGGTAGATAATAAGGATTAATGTACTAGTTAGTAATTTGGTAAATAGTTCTGATAATAATATGGTCATGTTTTGAATTGGAATATCGTCATTGTACTAGATCATAAGAAAGGGCAATATAGAGGATTAATATATTTTGTTTTGTATGACTCGCACAGAAACAGCTGAATGGTTTCCGAGAATGTGTCATGAACTCATCTATTCATATACAATTATAATTTCTCGCTTCAAGTAGTTATAAAGACATGTAAAGTTGATTAATGTATTTTAATATAAAATGTCGAATATACCTACACGTAAGGATATATGTATAATATAAGGGAATGGACACCACCGCGGGTATTTAAGAGTAAGTTTATATGAACTAATGTTTCTGTCAAATAAATGCGATTACACCAATAGCAAACATTGCTAATTAGAGTAGGTATATAGGCTCTCGTAGGACAACATGTTTTGTAGAAGGCAAACCTTTGTGAGGAACGATTCATTGCCTGTTGCTGGAATAACAATTAAAAATTAATAAACTTTCCCTGGAAATGTATTAGTGAAGCGGTACCGATGGGAGCGAACGACTGAGGCTCGTGATCGGGCCGTCCCAACGCCAGAGACTTTATGTGTGATCGAGCCGTCCCAACTTCAGAGACTTTATGTGTGATCGAGCCCGTCCCAACGCCAGAGACTTTATGTGTGATCGAGCCGTCCCAACGCCAGAGACTTTATGTGTGATCGAGCCGTCCCAACGCCAGAGACTTTATGTGCCTGTGTAAATGACTGTCCCTGAGAAGTGGCTGCCGCAGTGTTCGTTGTTCCCCATGTGTTTCCTCCACATCTAAAGACAAATATTGACTGTTGGAGAACCCCGACCGCTAGCCACACTGTTAGCGATACGCGGCGAAACGTGAGGGTAGACGCCATGGTGACTTGTGCACGTGACCCAGCCGCCCAGCTGAACACAACCAAGGGACCAGCTGCCAGGGCCTGGAAGAATGAAGAAGACGAACTCCTAGAGGGCATCCACCCCAACAACCACCCTTAATTTGGCTGGGGGTGTGTGACGTCGGGGCCCATGTTCCCGCCGTCTGGAAGTACTGGAGGGGGAGGTCAGCAAGGTGAGCGCCCGAGGCGGTGTGTACGTGAGAGGACTCCGGCGCGAGCGGACGTCCGAGCTCCCTGAGGGCCGATCTAGTGTAGGGCTTAGCCTAGTGATGGTCGTGACGCGTGGTGTCCGTGGGTTCGGAAGTGTTGTTGTCATTTAAATAAAGTTGCTGTAATCTGAGCTGCGTTTGGTTCCTGAGTACACCCCCTTCGCCCCAGCTGAGCAGGAGGCGTGACAATTGGATATTCCTACCTTTTGATGCTGTAGGACTCTTGAGTGTGAAATGTGCTGTACTCTACTTTCAACTGTAAATATTCCTGCAAACTGTGTTTTGACAATGTGACAGTCCTTTGGTAGGAAGAGACTTCTCTGAGTCTTACTAATTGAATATGGGTTCGGTGTTTGGCATCTTAACTTTATTCAACCTTTTATCTCTTTGTACACTGTCACTTTTCCATCTATATTAGCTCTTAACTTTATAAATCGTTCAAATAGGGCTTTTAATACACTTATAATTATCAGAGTTTAAACAAAAATATATTAGATGAATGCCACTTGCATTAATAAATCACGTATATTGGAACAAATAAGACACTTAACTAATTTGATTTCGGAATATAAAATAAGTATGTTAATATATATATATACAGGGTGTATATTATGTCTGGAAACACCCAAATATATCCTTTAATAATTTAAATATAAATTTGAAACCTCTTACAATCGTGATAGAGATTGGGCATCTACTTTTTGGAACAATGTTTTGTTATGTCACACCAACGGGGGACGTCCTGCCGAGTTGTATCGTGAATATTCTTAATGGAAGCCTATACCTTGTGATACATAATTTTAAAGGTAATAGCTTACTGAATTGAATGCCACAAACCGCATCTCAAGGGAATTATTCTATCAGAAAATAGAGCATTTTTTAGTATTGAAAATTTACTGATGTTCAACAATGTAATTTTAACATGGTTCTTGCCACAAAAATGTGTTACACTAATTTTTTAGCATTTTTTTAAATGTTCAATTAAATAAAACAAAAATTTCATTTTAAGCTGGTTCTATTAGCACAAATTTGCCAGTTTTATTACAGTACAATTATGGAAATACTTATGTTATTGATTTCTTATTACAAATAAAAAATAATGTATGCTGTTAGAAAAGTCTTACAACAAACGTTTTACCTGCATTTGGTGTCAAAGCAATTGTTCGAACTGTGTTCCTTCTACGGTTTGACAATGAGCCAATCTTGTGTAAAATGATTCGACAGAGTTGCCTAACATTTCTTCAGTTATCAAAGCAATCTCCTCTATAATCCTGTTTCTTAGGTCTTCCAAATTATGAGGCTTTCTTCTATAAACATTGGATTTTAAATGACCCCCATAGGAAATAATCGATTGGTGACAAATCCGGAGATCTTGGAGGCCATTCGAATTTCTCCTCTTCGGCCAATCCATTTATGAGGAAACCTTAAATCCAAATACTCTCTTACCTGTCTCCCATAATGGGGTGGAGCACCATCCTGCTGAAACCATACATTATCAAAGTATTCTCCTGATGCAATTTGAATAGCTGGGATTATTTCATTTTGGAGCATATTGTAGTAAAGTTCGGCATTTAAATTTCCATTGATGAAAAAGGGTCCAACAATTTTGTTACCTAAAATTCCACACCATACGTTCAGTTTTTGTGGTTTGCTGTGAATGGGACTCAGTAATCCAATGTGGGTTTTCACTAGCCCAGTAACGGCAATTGTGCCTGTTAACACTTGCCATTTAGGAAAAAAGTTGCCTCATCAGAAAATAGTATGTTGGTCAGAAAATCTCTATTGTCATCACATTTGCGCATCACAAGTTCACAAAACTCAACTCTTCTGTCGTAATCATCCTCACTTAACTGTTGGACTAAATGAACTTTAAATGGTTTGTATTTATTAATTTTCAAAATCTTACTCACAGACATAGGGTGCATATCATGTTGCTGTGCAGCTTTTCTGAGCGATGTATGTGGGTCTTCAATAAATGTTTGCAAAACATCTAGTGCATGTTCTTCATCTGTTGCAGATTGTATCCTACCCGACTTTGGCCGATTACGTACACTCCCTGTCATTTCAAAACGCTCAATAGTTTTTTGATATTGTTGAAACACTTATGGGATTCCTTTCTGGGAAAGTGTCATTAAACAAAATTACAAACTTCCCGATAAGATCTTTGACGATCGCCATATCCTCGCATCATCAACAGAGTAATTCGTTCTCTTTCAGACAATTCCATTAAAATGCCAAATAATAAACTGAACTACTGTAATTAGATAACTTGTTGACAGCAATGCTTCAGAGACACTGATTAACTCGACAGGAATGATATGACCTTTGTCCATTTGTAATTCCCAAGCTTAGACCTGTCTAGTGAAAGCTCCATGGCTCAACAAACTGAAACCTGTAGACCAGATGATTAATAACACAATAATGTTTCTCATAGGCTAGTGACCTTTGTCTCTTTAAACCTTCCTGCTGACTGGAAAACACCAAGTACAGAATTCATAAGTAATCAGAGGAAAAGTGACTCATAAGTTTTATTCATTGTAATAAAAACTGGTAAATTTGTACTAATGAAACCAGCTTAAAAATAAATTGTTTATTTTATTTTAATTGAACATTTAAAAAATGCTAAAAAAATTATGTAACACATTTTGTGGCAAGAACCATGTTAAAATTACATTGTTGAACATCAGTAAATTTTCAATACTAAAAATGCTCAAATTTTCTGATAGAATAATTCCTTTGAGATGCGGTTTGTGGCATTCAATTCAGTAAGCTATTACCTTTAAAATTATGTATCACAAGGTATAGGCTTCCATTAAGAATATTCACGATACCCTCGGCAGGACGTCCCCCCGTTGGTGTGACATAACAAAACATTGTTCCAAAAAGTAGATGCCCAATCTCTATCACGATTGTAAGAGGTTTCAAATTTATATTTAAATTATTAAAGGATATATTTGGGTGTTTCCAGACATAATATACACCCTGTATATATAAATATTGTTTTATCCCATCATATTATATAAACAAAATGTAAAAATTTAACAGTTACACACTTTAATACATCGTAATACATATTCCAACTTGAAATCCATAATTAATAATACAGCTTTTATTGTAGATCATGAGGCAAATAAATATTGGTTTCTTAGTGGGCGGATAATGTTGATGATATAGTTTTAGCCATAACACAAGCTGTGTCATGGGGTCACATGCTGATGGGCCATTATTAAATATCCCTCAGTCTGTCAACAATTTAGCCGACAACATGTCTTCCTGTTAAAAAATATGCAAGAAATCTATGTAGTTCTTTTTTTTGAATCAATTTACTAAAAAGAACTTCCCTTGCATCGCGCATATTATTACTACCCCTGAGACTAATTATATCCGAGTCTGTGGTATTTTGTGGTTGGAACAGCGGTTCTCTAATGGAAATTTAATATTATAGAAGCCCCCAGTATGCGAGTCACATGCGGCGGTTCGCAACCTACCCACGTTCTGCCTCTGTCAAATATTGAAACTGATGTCGTAGGATTACATTTAGACTCTATATGTCTATTCTCAGCACGTGGACCCAGGTGATATTTAAAAAGCATGAGTTATCATATGTCATAGATACCTAATAATATAACTGGTGGATATTGTTTTAATTGTAAATATGTTATTAATTAACACTGTAATGTTTTCCCATCAAAATCATATTGATAATCATAGCAAAAGCCTTTAGTATTTATAAATGAGAATTGCTACGGGAGGAGAGTTATAATATCCCTGCGGATTTGAGCAAATATTTTAAAGCATTTAATGCTAATTGTATGGTAATATAAAAAACTGTTTTTTGTTCTTTTCTTATATTTATATTTTTTATGTCAAATTATCATGCTCGCTGTGTATTTACCTGTTTAATTAACAGGTTTTTGAAACATTATAGCTTAGTGTTTTTTTTTTCGTTTTATGTAGTTACTACGGTGTTGTTGTAAAATTTACACAAAAATTCAGGTTAGGCATTGAATGTCTCTATTATTATTTTTCCCAACTATTCACTTAGATTCAGCTCACAGTTATAGCAGAATTGTGATGTGCATGTACTTCATTTTGTATTATACAGGTGGTTTTATATTATATCTTGCATAGCAATGAACTAGATTTAAAACCGTATGTGTGAAAGAAAAAAAACTATTATAATTAGAGATATCAAAATTAAGTTTTATGTAACTTTTTAAAACCATAATTATTTTTGCACATTCGTGAAAAATTTTTTGGGCTAAAAAAAGAAATTATTTACATAAAGCATCTAGAGTGTCTTGGATAAAAAACTTCTTTTGAGAATAAAAAGTTGTTGAATTTTCCGAAAAAAAACTTTTGGCTGGTTTTATTAAATTAGTTTTTGGAAATTCTCATTTACTTCACTTACAAAGTTTGAAGGGAATTTTTGTAACGGTCATTAATTGTAAAGGTAAGTACTAGCAACAACTTCATAGCAATTAATCTTAAAACATTTAATAAATCCCTATTTATATATTTTCGCATGGGAAATCTGAACAATCATATAAGTAAGAATCTTACGTGTATTAATTGCATTACATTATTTAAAATAAAACAAAACTTTTCATTTCATATAAATCTGTTTCAATGTAATGAAACATGAAAAAGTGAGAAAGATTTCTCGATGTAAATAAAACATTGTCTCATCAAATAAACGAGAGAAACTTTTACTTTTTGTGAGTGCGGTCAATTTGTTTTGGTGACGTTTGAACTCTCCATCTTTATTCCTCAAAGGAAGACATCTTATTTGTTGTCTGTCCTGCATGGACTGATTATCCTGTTTTATTAGACACAAAATGTGAAACAGTGGTGAATACGTCTGGTTTGTGGCTTGTATCAGTCTCACTGAGAAACAATTGTATTTGTTTTTCTTCTCAATGCGACCATTCTTAGGCGGAAAGCAAATGTCAGAACGACGAGTGATTGTTCATGTATGAGTTTTAAAACTTATGCCCAACTTATGGTCAAGAGGGTTAATCTACTCGAACCAACTCTAAATTTGTTTCTCTTTAAACAAGCGTATTATAGAGTTATTAAGAGGGATTTGCTGATTACCGAGTTAATTTATAATTGCTAATTCTGCACAATTTTGATTATTTGTGCATATACAAAACTATGATAGGCGAAATATAATTGAAACGTCTGCCTATGTGAAATACTGTGTACCTGTGTTCGACGATTTGGAATTTGTCGTCCAACATGGTTTATCAGGTGTTTTTGGAATTTCAGTACGATTTTTATATTATTAAAATAAAAAATTATAACCAAACTAAGGTAAACGTTTACATAATATGATTTCCATATACCCCGAAAACATGTCGTGTCCCATATTATTGAGTTTTCCTCCCTATTAACCATCGGCTTCCTGTAAGTCGACGGATAAATCAACTAAATTCTTATTAACCCAATTTCGAAATAAAGATTTTAAGAATAATTTTACTAAAGCCATGCACTATGTCCCACTTCACTCACTTTATCATCACAAATAACAAAATAGAACTTTATGCAATCTAGAAAAATCTATTTTGCGTTACGTTTAACCTAATGTAAAGTAAACATTCTATTAAAGTTTAATATACGTTTACATTTCATAAAACAAACACAAATGCTTAAACTTAAACGTGTTTGCGTCAAATCTAAATCTTTTAGTTACTTTCAGTTTACTTTATTATACAGTATTTAGCTATCGATGAGACAAGCAGACAAAACGCGTCTCAAGCTCCTTTTGGAGTCCAAGGCTTTCTACTCTGTTGATGAATTCATGTCAAGCCGCTGGGATATTTGAGATTGCTGGATCTGAGGTCAATGCGATTGTGACCTGAATGATTGCAAGAATTGTGAGTGTGAGGTTGTGTGAATGTGTGGATGATCTCGTGTAAATGAACTTATAAAAAACTGTTGACGATTGCGATACGATGTAAAAATTGTTAAAAGAATGCAATAAAGAGATTATTATTATTATTATAGATAAATATTACATACATTTCAATTTAAGAAGAAATCGTTTCGAAATACATCACTAATAGTTGAAGTAAAATAAATTGTATTAAATTGAAATATTTACGAATGCTTTTTACTTATCAGATGAAATGACTGAAGTTTGAAAATATAATTTTATTTGGTAATACACACGCTTTGTTAATCGTTGTTAAGAAAATTTAGAATTGTAGAAAAAATAGAATTACGGATAATATAAAGGTATATAAAAAGGTTCATTAGTATACGACTTATTTAGAATGTGTATTACTGTGTTTACAGTAATGTGCTGCAGTAAATTAACCCTTTTTGAGTGCATTATAATGATGGGTTCCAGCGCCGGGGTACTAATGTATGGGTCAGCACAGCACCACCTCAGCCGTACCTGCAGCAGCGTTGAGTGTCCAAGTTTAGTATGTACTAGGACTAACATTGGTAAGCGGTCACTGTTTTATTGCACTGAGTTTGAGATTATATTAAATAAAAATATGTTTGTATTTAGCATATATTTAGAATATGTTCTTGAAATATAAAATTGTGATTGCAGTAATCTCTGCATAACTTTTACTTAATCATTACATTTTCGTCCCATTAATTTATCAACAAGAATTCTATTTTAGGGGCTTAAGCATTTTAAAAAGTCAAGCAATTTTTTAAAAGTAACAAATGTTTTTTAAATGTTATATTAAAATATATCTGAAAGGAAATTCCGCATTAATTTTTTATAATAATGTTCTGAGGTATAATGTTACAAGATATAATGGTTGTTAATACATAAGCGTAAATAAGACTTTTATATATTTGACTAGTGATAGCAAAACTGCTTTTAGCTGTGAATTATTAAGCAGCAGTTCTGAAGTAAAATTGACAACTGAAACACTTTGGAACACCTAAAAACCTCACCAAAACACAGAATTAGAATACACGTGTAATGTATTATCTCGAATTTTTTTCCATCCAAGTTTAAAAAATAAACTATATGGAAAATCTGGAAGAATTGATATGTTAATTATGTGGCCATAGTTTAAGGCATAAGTAGTATTATTGGTACACTTTTCCTCGAATAAGGAATAATAACATGGATATTTAAAATTTAATAAATAAATTAGCAATAATAATGACTTTAAATGAAATGGTATAGAAATTTGATGTCAAAAGTAATCGGTTTGTTCGTTAATTTATTGTAAGACATCTAATGTATGTAACATAACAATGCAATGATGAATCACATCTGGAAATTTTATTGATAACGTTATAAATTTCCCTTTATTATTTAGTATAAAACAACAGTGGATGAAAATTCCGTTCAGGATTTTGAGTTTACTAAACTATTACGCTCTAAGTTCTGAGGTTTGATTTCATACATATTTATGAGTATGATTTCAACATGTGCTAAACATATTCTACACTCTTTTTTCCTTTACATCGTAGCATTGTTTTATGGTTGTCAGCAAATCCTATTCTAGATAAAACGAAATAATTTCTTTGTTGAAAACAAATTAAACTACAAAATGTCGTTATCTTATATTAAATTAATAATAATGAGATCCTTATGGTTTTTATATTTACATAAAATTTAATCGAAATTACGAATTGCGTTTGGTACTAAATATATTGTTGAATATGATATAGTTTGTTACATAATTTTAAAATAACAAGAAATACAACAATGGTCTGTACCATTGTTTTCATTTGTGCTTTTAATTAAAATTGTATGTTATGAATTTTGAAATAAATATTTTTTGATATGGTTTGCGAAGCTAATCATTGAACATAAAGTACTATGGAGAAACGTATATGACAAAAATTTTAGAAGGTAGTTACTTATGTCAAAATATTTATTAATCTTAACTTTCCTTTCTTTTAATTTAAAAATAGTATTATTTTTGATATTTTCTATCGTTTTAAGCCAGATTAATTTTTTTTAACATATAAAAGTGGATAATGTCCCAAATCCTACTATCCTTTCAAATTATCCATTGCCAATAACAATCATTAAACAAAGTTTTAAGTCCAATTCTATAACTTTTCAGTAGATTTTCTCAAGGTATATGAAGAGTTTTAGGTTTTACTATCACAATAAATTAGGTATATTTTTAACTGATTAACCATATTTTCAAAATAAAACACGTTATGGAATCAAATTGGTTTAAGAACATATTCGAATACTGGTAACATGGATTAACGACCACAAAAATTTAGAAATAACAGACAGCATGTTTGTGCGTAAACAACGTTAACTAGCATTAATAAGTACGCAGGATCAAATGAGTATAAACATTTTATTTTTATTTTACCTTTTCGTTATTAAAAAAAGAGCAACTTGGAAAATGTTGATAGTATTAGAGTAATGAACTTAAAACATTAAGTCAAATTCTTTCTGAACCAAAACATATCTCAAACTCTTATGAGCTAAATAATATTATACATATGTAATACCTGTTATTTCACTACTCTTACATGTGAGGGTTACTACCTTTCCTGCAAGGTGGATTGTACGATGAGGCCGATAATTCATCAATATACTACCTCAAGATCGTTTCCTCGCAACGTTAGGAAGCTGCCCAATTTCACGAGAGAATACTGAAAAACCTACCAATCCAACCGAGAAAAAAAGAGCCTCTTATTTGAAATGCATTACAAGATTCTGGATCTAATTATCCCATAGAAAGATACAGTGTATCTTTTCAATAATTGATTTAATGCTTCAACTTAAGTAATGTTTTAGTTCGATATTTATTAAAAAACACAGGCGCTAAATACTTTCTTACTTTACCTTGTGAAATAATCTCTAGTTCTTTACCTTTTTATTATTAAAACACTAGTATATATAAAAACATTATCCACACAAGTTAAAACAGTATACTTACTCCGTAATCAACGTACATTTATGAGGTATTACTCTACAAACGAAACTTTCAAATTAGTCTAGTCAGAATGATGATATTACAAACAACAATCCGGGATTACGAGATCAATCGGTCGTGCCAACCGTAGACAGCTGATTAGAGAAGTTGGCAGAACTGCCCGAACAGCTGTTCTGTCGTTGCTTGGAAGACTGTGATTGATTACTAACTTATGCAATTCAAATTATGGCATTGTATTGTAAAGTTATACATGTTTAATTGTAAAAGTCTTTCTGTACAGGATTTCTTTAATTTACTTTACGATTTAATTTTTTTATGTTCTCTATTTAACATTTTATGTGCAATTATACAAGATTTCTTCTTTATATTAAAATTAATAGACACTGCATCACGACCATTTTATCTTTTTCATTCTTCCTGTATAGTATTTAAATAATTATAATTAATTATAATTTAATTTTGACTTATATGTCAAAACTATTTTCATAATATATTTTTATGATTTATCTCGTTTGTTACTAGTATATATGTCATTGTAGTTAACATTTTTCACTACGGTTTTCATAGCAGTAGTCAAACATTTTATCAATTACATCTTAATTAATTTAAAAATTTAATAAATTTAATTTTTTTTAACACATTGGTTTAAAAATAAATATATACAAATCCTCATAAAAGACAACTAGATTGAAAATTACTTCAATATCAAATGTTAAATCAGTTTTCTTATAAGCGAGCTCTGTGGTTCGATGAATTACCGTCTGTCAGATTAATAGTATAATTGCAAAAAAATACCTTAATGTATTAATGTATGCAAGGGAAAAAATTATAATACTTAACATTGAAGAAAGTTAAGCTTAATTAATGTCGTGTACTCTATGGTTACATATCAAAAGTATACTCCATTGTCGTCAACTCAGTTTGATACAAAATTCGCTATATTTTGAATTAAATAAAACTGCCATAACCAAATAAAATTCTTAAAACATGTGATTTACAAGTCTTCATATTAAAAATCATATTATAGTATACAAACATTCTAAATTATAACACATATTCTTTCGGAAGGAAATGAACCGTTTTATATAACAATACAATTTTAGAAAACGTTGAGAATCGTAACCAAAATATATAATAAAAATATCGAAAGAAATGACTGCATTTTAGTATGGGTCATAACGTTGGCCTATCTTCTTTTATTCATACTTTTTATTAAACCTTTAGGTCTGTTTTATTTTATTGGTGGCAGATTTTGTATCTTTTCAGCTTTTCTGTAAAACACAATCAACATATCTCAGTGTGTTAATTGGTTCCTTACTGAGTAATAGGTCTAATCATTTTAATATTATTAATTCAAATATATTGCTATTAACTATACATAATGTCTCGTGTCGCCTAACCAATTTTGTAAATTTAAGAGAGGACAATGTGACTTAAACGTACTCCAGTTGAGATACTTATTTAGCAGCTATGATTTTTACAAATCTTGATAGTTTTCATTGATAGCCAAGGAAGGCTGTTGTGTTTGTATGTAGGAAAATAATAACAGTACCATAGCAAGTGCATAACTGAGTAAGAGGTTTCAAGTAAGCACTATGAACTTAGCTTAAATAGTAAGTTGTCATTGAGACCTTTAGCCCAAATACTCGTATAAAAATTCCTTTTTACATTTTGAAAGAGGAAAATATTTCCAAAAATGTAAGGAAAATAATAATTTTGATAACAGTAGTTCTTTTGCTCTTGTGCTCCTCCTAAAAAGACAAGTCAAAGAATTCACTCTAATATATTTGTTGAGTACCTTTTCCCAGCATACGGGTCAATATTAAATTTGAAATGTACAACTTAATATTTATGTGAAATTATCAAAAGGGTTGACTCAAACGTATCTCCAGAAATATTATCAATTTAAACCAGAAGTGCTCTCAATTCAGTAAAAAAAATGTCCTCTTGTAGTAAAATAAATATATATTTTCAATATGTGAAATGTACTGAAATTGGTTAAGAAACAAAAGTTGCAAGTAACACACAAACACACACACACACACACACGCACACACACACACACACACACACACACACACACATTACGGGTCATATTTACCTGTTGTGTTATAGTTCAGTTAGTTCTGAATTTTATATATAATAATTAGTATTTACCTTTAATTAAGTGCTTTCTTTGCATTAAGTTTTCACTGGAATAGACACACAACATGTGTATATAGATATAGTTCTTGAATTATGCGTTTCAAAACGCTCTAGTATGTTTTGTTTACCATAACCTTGATTCCATATATAGGTTACTTGTTCACATAAGAAAGAAATCAGATAGTAGATCTTGAAACGTAGATTGAATGATTGTATTGTATCAATTTCCGGGAAAATCCTGTTTCCTTTATATATTAACCTTTGGCTAAAATTATAATAATGTACTTATACTTAGTTTGTTATTAATAAAGCAATTTTTATTTGAAATAAACAATCTATACCTCATATATGACTACTTTCGTGTCATGTACTTGCACCTTCTAAAAAATATTTGACTGCATCATATAACGTCATATATAATTAACTAAGCTTCATTGTTCTTGTCGTTTAATTGGTTTACAATAGTTTATGTATTGTGTGGAAACTGTCTGGAATGCTCAGTTAAATACGTGGAATGAGTGAAATACAATTTTGTACTTTATTGGTAGTTGTTTGTAAAATTTCTTTCACTCTCTCAATGCAGGTTTCCAATAACTACTATCCAAACTGAAAGTACACCTATTCGATTATGGTTCAGGAGATTGGAATATTTTAAGTCACTGTTACTTTATCTTATTGTTTTGCACACTATTGAAAAAGTATATGCTTACAACGTTCCTATTATTAAGAAGGAAATTGCGAACGAAATCGCGGTAAGTGATGGTAACTTTATAAACTTACTTAAATTCATTTCGATAGATATTTTTATAAAATACGTATTATTAAGAAATCTAAAATTATAGAATACGCTTTAAATCCTTTCGTATATTAATTCATTGCATGAATGTGTTAGAATAATGACCTGGCGTAATTAATTAAATAAACGTATCGCAGAAGAAATTAGAAACCAGTGTCATATCTTTTAAAATACAAAAGAATAAACATAATTGAGAAAATTAATTTTGTTATAGAGAATTGATCAACTAGACATTCACAAGGCGAAGTGGTTTCAGTGGCGGTAGCCAACTTTGTTATCAGAGCCTCAGCGGCCAGATGTTATCTATTCACCATCACAGAACAAGCTTGTGGGCAGCTTGTTTGTGAACAAACTTGTAAGCCACCACTTAATAGTTGATTCACTAATAGCTTCCTTCACGTTCACCAATCAAGTGAGCCTACCGTTGCCGACTCAACATGTACAAGATTCCATAGTAAGTAATCCCTACCACAAGGAATCTACTTCGTAGTCATATTTAAACATGTATGTATCCATCCACAATAAAAGTAAGCTGATGTACTGTTTAAACTAAAAAAAATTGCTTTTACACTAAATGTGAAAATGGAAATTATTTATTTCTTAATTTTACATTATAAAACATAATTATTATTAGTATCACTCCCTCCATCCACAATATACTTACTGCAGCAATGACTCATGATAAAATTCACTTGTATAAGCTCTAATGTAATGAATACAATTGTGTATATGTGCGCGGAAGGTAACCGTAAAGTGTTCCATTGACACTGTGAAACGGATTGTCCACATTAAACGAAGAAATAAAAACGGAGAGGAATATTAAAATCATTCAACAAGCCATTCGTGTTGTGATTACAACAAGAGGAAATAAACGAGCGCGAATTAAAAAAAAAAAAAAATTACCAGATTCGTGTGCAGTTTTTTAAGAGGCAAGAAATCCATCAAGGGGGTAGATTCCATTTTATGGCTTGATCATATTACACCACAAGTACTTTTTACAAGAAAGCTACGGTATATGACTTGAAATTGCCTGAAGTAGTCAAGTTCTACTGAATAGCGTTGAACTATTCAATATAATACTATGGTTGCAGTCATTTCATTGATGTTATCCACTACTGTCTATTTCACTCTTCAATCTAGGACACCAAAACACCATCATTTAAAGTTAAAACTCCGATTATTCCAAAGCGCATCAGGAGATGGGAATTTATTTCTGTTGCCATAATTCAAAATAAATAGTATAATTATTCAGACCAACAAACCTAGACCTTAAATTTCTGGCAATCTAACGAATGTTAAAAATAATGTTGGTAAAAAAGTGATGAAAACATGTAAATATTGTGACAACAAAAACTCTAAAATCTTAGAGATTGTTATTTGAGGAACTATCTGTCAATGTTTCAGCATATCGAAACCATAAACTTAGTTTGCTTTTAACCTAGTAATATTTATTATTAGAAAAGAAAATGTATTACTGTATAAATGTAGAATTAAAATGTGTCTGTAGAATACACTATGAGCTTATATATTGTTATGTTGTATAGACACGTAAAACGCTTCAGCCATTTTTATTACTTCAAATTACAGTTGCCTTAACAAGCAAGTCTACAAAGTAACAAATTTATTTTGGCGTCAAATTTGTGGACTGTCTCATTTCCTTATTTTAAAATTGTACTTACTGTACTTATTATTCAAAAACCAACTCTTCCGTGCCAAAACAACCTTAACATGTGCAAGTTGTCTTAGGCGTAATAGAAATACATACACATGGTAATTATACGTTCTTGAATTTAGAACATATCATGTAATTTTCAATAGTGGGGCAAAAAGCCTCAGCTCCGGCCTCCAGTCAATGTAGGATTAATTGTACAAAGCATATCGGACGTCCATCCCCACAACAGCTTTAACCTGCCGTTCTAGAGCACCTTAATGTGATTTAACCGCTTGCTGTAAACAGCTGTACTGACAATAACTGTCAATAGACTGGCCGGACACACAACCTGATTGATTGATTCAATCACAGTGCTATTTATCCGTTCAACCTGAAGCTGAAAACTTCACTCTTTGTAGAATGTGGTAGTTCTTGGATAATTAAATATCAGTAGTATACAGCTGATTAAAACTGAAAACCTGCCGAGTGGTAATTCGTTATGATTATACTATAGAAATATAATTCAACAAATGTGAATCCATTAGATTAAATATACAAATAAATTTAAACGTGTGATAACTTCCAAATTGAATAATTTTATAGCATCAAATTACACGTAACTAGTATACGTATAAATCAAATAAAGCTTTTAAAATACACAGTGTTAAATCCATTGAGTATTTTCGACAAAATAAATGCCTTTCGAAAGTAATGAATGGTGGAGTTTAAACTATACAGTGTTATAAAGATATGGAATGAACACTAAAGGGAGGAATTGAATATGAAAGCGAGGAAGGTGGTCTAAATATGATCATGATGATACTGGTTGGATTGCTTTTCACGTTCATCTATATCTGTATAGTGTGATATGTCAATGGAAATGAGATTATTTCATATGTATATTATGTAATTTTGAACAGCGCATAAAATTAATTATGCTTGTAAAAGCGTCTAACTGTAAGTTTTTATCTCTAATGTTTACTGAAATTATGGAAGCATGGGATTTGAAATGGTTTTTTGGAATGCTACTATTAATTTTTAGTTCTAGTGATTGGTTAAAATCTTTTATACATATACTAGCGGGCCCGGCGCGCTTTGCTGCGCATTTCAATAATTTTTTGCAAAAGTTGCCCGCGGCTTCGCACGCAATTTCCCGTTGAAAACAGTACACTATATTGACTTATTCTTTTTCTATCACATTCTAAACATTGCTGAGATAATTGATAGTCGTTCCATCGTGAGCCTCTTGGGCGTATTATGAAGGTATGTACCATATTCCTGCCTCTATCTAGCTGTTACCCACGGCTTCGCACGCAAATCTTAAGAACCGAAGTCCTTATATTACTTAGTAATTTTTTTTTTTACTATAATAAATTTTAGATTAAATTAGTTATATCTCCGATGCCACGATTGAGCTTGCTTTGTTGTCTCGATCGAGAGAATATGTACACACGGAGTTTTGAGAACCATACTTCTGTCAAAAAAAACAACTAAGGTTGATTTTATAACATTCTTTATATTTGTAGCCAACGTAAGATAGTAATTATGATATCTGCATTACTCTTCTGATCAAGCATGAGCATGGTTTATATTAAATAAATATTGCAGTTAAAGGTGAATTTTTACGTCAAATTTGAATTGTATTATCTGGATAGTAAAGTCTATGTTTAACAGTGATTGCAAAAACAGTTTAAACAAAATTTGTCGTTTTCTCTTAAGCTTACTCTATGCTTTAAAACTATAAGTGTAATATATGTTTACAAAGAACAGCTGATTAAAAATTTGAAAAGACGTTAACATATGTTTGCTGCAATGCATTTCTTATGGGTATTTCTGTAACCAGTGGGGCGGAATCCTGAATCGGGAAAGGGATGGGCATAGCTTATAAACCTTCTCCGTGGAAAAATACATATACGTACAAATTTTCATCATGATCGGTCCAATAGTTCACGATTCCATAAAGGACAAACATACAAACATTCATTTTTATATATATAGATTGTGTCTATAAATTACTCTATTAGACTTCACCATGTAATTTTTAATATAAAAATAATTCAGAAACGTGATGTAAACTATATTCCTATCTTGGTTTTCAGGTTTATTTGTTTATCTGTTAATTTCTGTTTCGTTTGGGTAAAATATTATACCTTTAGATGAAAGAAAGGTATGAAGGTCACAATTTTCAAGGTTGTTTAGCAAATTAAAATCTGTTTTGAGGATCAAAAGATTTATCATCTCGTTTTTCAAAATGATGGGCGTAAAAACTTTCAAACCATAATAAACTAAGAATGGAAGAAATATGTTACATTATTTTAGAGTAGTTTAATATGACTTTCTGATATGATAATATTGTTTAATTCTCTATCCAAAATAAAATATACTAGTAAACAATTGAATACACACCAAGTCTAACTTAAAGTGGAATAATCGAGTTAGGAATGATGTGTAACTGCTGTTAATTTGACGGTTGATTGTTGCATTTAACATTGTAGAAAGAGCAATGTTCTTACGTTTTTGATTACATAAAGCACTTGGCAAATATTGAATCCACTAAATATTTATTTATCTTAATATTCAACAACTTAAAACTAGACTGGCCTTAGGTAAGATATTTGTACATAAAACTATCACTAACCTCTACTGTCACAATAACACTATTAACTATATTGTCTATCTAGTACCCATGAGTCTATTTAACATTGATACAATCGTCAATTATTAACACAATGCCATCTGTCACGATCACGATTATTACCACTTATTCTGTCACTTTACAAATTTAATTCTGTAGACCTCAACTCACTCGCTATGTTGATACAACTTCTTATGAGGTTGTTGGTACTTACATAACATTTAAGTTCCAGAACTTACTATGTAAGAGGAAAAGGGTCACATTGCCGACCGCTCATGTTCGGAGGGGCGTACCTGTTGGATAAAAATAAACTGACCCAACCCATTGAGCGCTCTCTCTCCAACGGCTCTTATCATCTATTATCCCTTTTGTTACTGACAGTGCATTGGATGTTCTGTCACAAAATTTACACACATCGAACAAGAACATCTCATTGAATGATTAACTGATTTATAAACAGTAGTATCAAGTTGTAATTTGGTGTTTGACAGTTAAATTTAACTAACGGATTGTTAACGCAACTAGTAATAAAGAAGTATATCAATATATTCAAATTCAGTTCTTTACTTCTAGACGTTATGTTTCCAATTTTACTAGATAATTGGAATAACAGCACAAGCTCTTACAATGTACACATGGATAGGTTAATACTGCTGACGGTTGTTATAATTCTATAAATACTGCGCTATTTTATTAAACTATATGTGACCAAAACCGAATGAGATCACATATTTAATACTTGGTTAAAAATAGCTAATACTGATCACATAGCTAATATGATGGTTAAAAAAGTTGTATAGTAAAATTGTTCCAATGGAAGCTAAATATTTAAGTTAAATTCTTTAAAGGCGTTTTCCAGTATACTTTTAGAAAATTCAACACTCAAGTATTCTCATACGATGAATAAAAATGGATTTTATGTGTAGAAGCAGGTCTTAAAATATGCCTTGGTCAAAATTACATCATAATACATATGAAAGGAGCTCATTTCCATTGACATATCACATTCTACAGATATGGATAAACGTGAGAAGCAAACCAACCAGTGTCATCATGATCATATTCAAACCGCCTACATGGTTTACACGTTTATTTCTACTTTTGTGGGCAAATTTCATAACTTAAAGAATAAAGTTTCTAAACATTTTAAAATGTATTTTAAGCATTGTACACATTAGAGTTACGTACACATATATTGTATATAAGATAAATTAATATATGGAAGCTTTAAATTTATGCTTGCGTATAATAAGCGTTAATAATTATATATTTGATATAGCAATAAACATATTAATTAAGTTGGAGTTGCCTGTTAAATTTCTCTTATTCGATTCATATAGTATCGAACAGTAATGTGCAATGTTTACACGGTTTACAATGTTTGAGGTATTGGTCTCAAACGGCATTTGTCAGGTACAGCCACAATGCTTCTGCCTCCTGTGTTATTTCTTTATCAAAAGCTTAGATTAGGATTTATAAAATATTTTCGTATATGAGCTATTGTGCATATTATAAAAATGAAATGCAATGTTCTTCTTCAGATGCTAAACAGAACAGACAATAACATGAGGTTCAGAACAAACACGTAAGCCCGAAAGTGGCTGCCTTCTATCCCCTGTTTATCTAACTATCGCAATCCTGTTCTGTTTTGTTATTATGACATCATAAGTTGAAACGGAAAGTACCTATATTGATTTTTCCTCAGTCCTTCTCCGCTCTAGTGTGTGTGAATGTATTCCTAAGTGTGCAGTCACACATGTTGGTACTTGGTGCAATCACACCAAACTCTCAGGTATATGACTAAATTTATTTTGGCTTACATATGTTGTAAATACAACTTAAGCAAATCCCTTACCACACATCGATTAGTTTGTAACTCATGAGTTGAATTCACAAAAGCTAATTTTAAACTCCATAGTTTAAACAAGTATAGTTGTGTTCTTTAACCTTTTTAAAGAAGGAATTATAAACCTAGCTATTATCTCCATCTATTACCTATGTCTCAAACCCACATCTCTCACTTTCAAAGTGAGAATGTGCCACTTTATTTACATCACTATTATTGAATTTGGCCATATTTAAGTAATCATGTGTTTAAATAAGAAATATATACCGTGTATTTGGAAAAAATTACATGTGGTAGAATTTAAACACATTCAAATATTTACGAAATATAAATATACCTAATTGAATAATAAATATGTGAAGATTGATCATATAACAGTTTATACAATATTGTTTTTACCATTTGCATTTATAGAATTATAAAGTTGGGAACAAAAAACCAGCTAGTTATATACCTGCAATGAAAAGTATAACTATTCTTACTTTGAACATTTGTGTAAGGATGTGATAGTAAGTGCCTAATTCTCGTTGGCCAGAAGACAGCAAACAACTTAAGCAATCAAAATCTGGAGAAGTTCCAGTGAATTCTGAAGATTTGCTGCTGGAGCATCCTTTCCAGAAATGATGTAAACACTTCATCACCTCTTAGTTGGATAACAAGAACATTATAGAATAGTTTTACTTACATTAAAAGTAAATTCTTATTATATATAAAGCTGTATATAAAGCGTTACAAAATGTAATATGTAATTATTTTGTCGTGTGTTTGTACGTTATGCAATATGTTTGGTTCACATAACACCGTAGTTATTATATGTGAAACGAGCCCTAATTCCTATATAGTTTATATATCCGACGAAGAAACTTTCTAAATAAACATAGATTTTTAAGATAAGGTGTTGTATAGGATTTTACGCAAACAGTCAAAACTTTGTTACGAGAAAGTAGTTAATGCGTAGAATTATAATGAACAGATGTTTAACAACAATAACTACGTTTCTTCGTCGCACAGTTCTAACTGTAGTCATACACTACTGTAGTTTCGACTGTTAATAAGTCATTTTCTGGCTTCGGTGTCAATAAATAATAAAAGTGAGGGTTATCCGTCTGGAGTCATCTTAGTTTAAAATCAACGAACACAGTATAAACACAAATAAATAAATAATAAATAGTATGAGAAACGAAAAATTTTATAGGCCTATCACACGAATATTAAACATGAATAAAAACATCACGTCCTGTAGAAGACAGAAGAGGTTTCCTCGGTTCATGGCAAAAGATATTAAACTAATAACATTATAATGTACCAGAAACTGTGGAATAACCACAGTCTAAAAGTCACATAATTTAATACCAATAAGAAAACATAAGTTGACCATTTACTTAGTAATTTTTCTCAGAGAACATAAGGATACAGACATTGAAAATCATATATTATTATTATTTTAATTTCAGAGAGATAATTACAAGGTTAAGGGTATTCCAGACTTTCGGTCGGTAAGGAATAATTGAAGTTTTAGCCTTACTGCATCACAGGCACAAAAGAAGGTTTTAAATTTTTAATTCAATATAAAATCAGGTAGAGGTGGAGTTATTCCTCAAATTTCAACAGAAGAAATGTTTTTGTATTCAGTTGGTTGAAGATACCATGAACGCTCAGCCAATTAAAATTCAATTGGTTAATTTTAATTATATCATGACTACCTTTAACAAAACAGTCATACATTTTACATTCAACCACTTTATTTTAACAGTTCTCTTGGCATACTCTTGGCTTGTGTATGGTACACCAGTGTAGAGGAAGTCATTGTTTTTTGTTATAGTTTCCTACTTGTATTATCGATTATTATCATATATAATTAGTTTACTTAATGAAAATGTTCCACAAGCGCATTAATTGGTTGTTTAGTACAATATTACTGACAGGTGTTTGACATAAACATGAATTGGCGCTTAGCAGAAGTTAGAATTCTGTTACATCTAATAGGATTATCAAACAGCGGTCGAGAACTACTGAATAATATGGTGCAATCTACTGGAGTGAGATATTGTGTTGAGAAAATGTGATACAGTGGTGTGACAATAGTTCCAATCTTGGCCGTTCGATTGAGGTATATTCGGTACAATTGTGTATTACAGGTCCTATCTTAGTTGTTAAACTGTACTCTCACCTTACTCATGAATACTATATATATTAGGTAAATGGCTCTGATGGTGGTAATAAGGATACAATGGATTAAATTTGATTATGTAGTTTAATAAGAAAAACTATATCATATTTTACTTTTTGTCTTAGTCTACCCGTTCTCATGGACATCTGGCCAGTACGAGGACCTTATCAAACAGATTTCGGGGAAAATTAGATACAGTATAAGACCGGTGGTAATAATAAAAAGTGATATAGTTATAGAGAGGATCAAAAGTCCGATGTTTTGGACCACTGGGAATTCGGAACTAACTTCAATTATCACATACCTGAGAAGAAGAAAATAAGAGAAAATAGACTAAAACATAATGAAGAAATCACATTCTTGAAATATATTAAAATTTCCAGCTTTAGTTTGAATTTTACCAAATTTTTCAAAAATTCTCTCACAAAATACTTAACTGAATACCTCAACTGCTAATAGTGGTCAATTATGAATTGCTCATATGTTTAATCTATAACGCATAATGAAATTAAAAGGAACATGAAAATATAACCCAATAACATAAAACACATATATGAAGTCACATTACCCGCATGACAGAGAATCCACATGACACGGTTCCATTCAAAAGATATTCCATCTTGACTATATGTTAATCAACACGTTAAAAATACCTATTCTCTATTATATACATATATTCCCTACCTAGCTATTAGCTATATCGATACAGAATTTTTAGACATCTAAATATTAACAATTGAGCAAAAAGTGTATCAATTTAAAATTTTTAAGACTTTGTTGAAATTTGTTTTACGTCGTTTTGAAAAAATATGTGTTGCTAAGTGTTTGAAATAGAATGTAGATAATATATTAAAAACTTGTTTGCTCCTATTTATCACAAAATTTAGAATAAGTGACAGTAAAATCTTCATGATAGTCAATTACAAAATCAATATAAATTGTTCAATAATGTACATATTCTCTCCCATATAACAAATAAGACCATATTGTGATTTTTAAATTCCGTCTCTTGTTTAGTTTTAGGATAAAATTAATCAAAATAACTAAATATTTACACTTTAATTATTAAAAGCATTGCTATGTAAACCACTTTGGGAAATAATGCATTACATCATACATGCGCAATTGGTCTAAGCACAAATCTCCTCATCCAAGCTATAACAATACATTTTTAAAATGTCTATATCAACTTTATTTCATGGTGTCTATTCATTATAAATAAAACTATATGCTATTATAAGCATTTTCATTTTCAACAAACTCTTGTATAGTTAAATTTATAGTGCAAAAACAGTTACTTTAAAACCTTAAAATGTTTTGTTTAATTACCAAAATAAAAGTCACTTCTAACGTGACGTTATTTTTTTAGTGTTAAAAATAATATGCACCCCACGTTAACAAAAGAACTTTATTTGCACAAGCAGCACCTTAATTTTTATTTAATTTATCATTAATTCTAAATTGCTTTAACAAACATGTCTGAAACTATATCTTAATATAATTGTAATTTTAGATATACATGATGTGTAAGAGAGTATTTGGGTCACATATATGTATATGACAACAGTATAACGAGCAAGGAACAAGGTATTGGTTACCTGTACTGACTGACACATTGGCACTGACCTGCTCAACATTCCTAGCACGTATATCATTAGTGTGTCGGCAACTGTGAACAAGCCATCACATGTTTCTCTGTGGCATTCCGATCCGTTGGAACATGTATTTTATTGTTTTTCTACAACTAGTGATGAATTTCAAATTACGTTTGGTACAGTCTTAAAAGACCTATTATGAATTTTTTTTATAATTCTATATCACACGAAGTTAATGTATTCAATACTTATTTATGCAAGGAGTTTACAAAAAAAGTATCACAAACTCCCATGGTTGATATTATTCATCATTTCAAATAGAAAAAGTCATATACATATAGGTAGAGAAATGTCTCTTTTATGTATACATGTATGACATGTTTTGTTTGAAATGATAAATAATATCACTCACATAAGCTTGTGACACCCTTTCGTGAACACACTGTATGTTTGCATTATTAGTCGCATAATTGACGGGTATTAAGTTTGCGTCTCAAATACAAAGATAGATTGCAAAGAGCAAAGCTGGTGATTACTTTTGGGTTATTAAAAATACATATCTATACCTTATAATTGTCTTGTTTTAACATGTATTATTGTAACTATTAAAATTGTCTTCGGTGCAGTTTATTACAGTATGAGAGGTATAATCTGTGAGTAAATCTGTTTAAGACAGTATTTTTAGTTAATACAATCGCACATATCCTAGTTCCAAAAATACTGCTTTACATCAATGTATGAAATAAAAAATATAATTAATAACAACTCAGTATTATCTCCTCAAATAATTTCTCTCAATCGTTTGTGGAAAACGTTTAGTTTAATGAATATAAAAAGAGCAAAAATCTACTTAAAGATGATTTCACACACACAAAATGTAAAACTATGTAAATATTTCATCGTGCTAGGATGGAAATAACAAACCTAAAGTAGTAAACTTAAAAAAACAAGTTGATTTAAGTGTGGGCCAACAACATCGCAGGAATTTACTTTCAAAGTGGATTGATAATTCATATTTTAATGTCCAAGAGTATTTCATCTTCTTTATCCGTTCAATTTCTATAAATTATAAATAACTCAGTTTAATTCTCAGTAACTAATGAAGATTGAAACGCTACAGTTTAAATATAAAACAAATTTGTTCAGACTTAGCGTTCTTTAGAATATTTTTAACCAATAAATGTTGAATAGACACAATTTTTCATACAATATAAAGAACCGACAGTAATTGGACACACGCTGTACCTATCAAGCTCGGAATGACATTGCATAACAAATATTATAATTAATAAACTATAGAAACTGCTTAATGTTCTGCTTAATTTTTGTGTACTAAATTTTTCTACCCAGTAGTCTACAAAATAAGTATGTGGAACTGCAATAAAACTTGATCTCGTTTCTCTAATGTGTTTCTAAAGTCACTGTTCTGTTGAACGTCAGAAACTTTCCCAATAAATGGTTTTAGTTTCTCCCACTGCCTCAACTATACTAATAGATTACACGTATGAGTTTTTATTTTTGTTGCAAAGATTTCCGGTAATTTTCTCTTAATTTTGTATTTACCTCGACTAATTCTCTCCATACGCTTCAACGTTGCCTAAGTTTAATTGAACTATACGAATTGTACGAAATTTGGATATAACTAAAAAAAAGCTTTTCCTCACTTTATATAAAAAAGAAATCTTTTCATTACACTTTACGTGTATTATATAATGATTAAACACAATGATTATGAGATTACATAGATTTAAATAAAATATATATCGTTTAGTAGATTAAAAAATAATATAAATATTTGCATACATCCTTAATTTAATATGACTTCGAGAGTACGTGTACTAAAAATCCTTTGTTTATCTAACTCCAATTCATTTCAGTAAGCATATCAGTTTCAAAATATTGTATCAAGAAATTTCCGTTGTTATTTCAGTTTTAATTAAACAAATTTATTACATATCATTGTATTATTGTGTATCTGTTGTAATCAGTAATCTTCATTAATAATCAAATAAAATCTTTACTTATAATGAGAACATTCCTTTATCTAGTAATAAATTATAAAATATTTTCTATCTGGTGACTAGTTATATAAAACGTAGGGAACTTCGTATGTAACGTATATTTAAAAACGTATTACTTTAATATATTTAAAATCCTAAACAAGCTGATGGTTACTG
Source organism: Homalodisca vitripennis (assembly GCF_021130785.1). Classification (NCBI taxonomy): domain Eukaryota; kingdom Metazoa; phylum Arthropoda; class Insecta; order Hemiptera; family Cicadellidae; genus Homalodisca; species Homalodisca vitripennis. Next base: position 140,687 of record NW_025776522.1, read on the forward strand.
GAGAAAAAACTAACTCTAATGTCAGTAAGCAGCATCGCAGTGATGAATGCAATAAATGCAGTTTTTTAAGAAGAAATGGGCATATTCTCACTCCCACTACTGTACTAGATAGGTCAAGATGTATCCAAAGAGGTTCAACCCATTTCCTACATTTTAATTTGTGTTGTTTTCTGATTCGTGCTTCTGATTCGTGATTCGTGCACAGATAAACGTTGTTGGAAACTTGAGTGTTGAACAGCTGATTGTTATGGTTTGAGCAATTGTTTTGTTTAAAAACATATAAATATCATAAGAAAAAAAATAAGCAGAGCATAAAGATAGAAGAAAGATTAAGAAGAGAGGGTAACTTTAGAGAGGGAACTTTCAGAAGAAATATAAAGTAAAGGAATTAAATGGAACTGTGTGAAGCAGGGTTCTTGGAAGTACATGTTCTTTGCCACTGTGGGAGGCCTTAGGAAATCGGAGTCCACAGCTGTAAGACACCGAGGTCCGGGAGGGAAACCCCAACAGTAAGGAAAAAGGTGAGGGCTGGAAAAATTTTGAGGATGAAAACGCTTTATTGGAAGACCCCTTAGAAGTACCAGTCCAGTGCTGGTCTCCCTGAATATGTGAACAAACAAATTATAATTAGGAAAATAGTTTCTAAATTTCTAATGGAGTGTTATTATACAGTGTTACGAATAGAGGTAATTAATCCATGGAAGGAAGGAGCACGGTGACAAACAAAAGACGATATTAAGGAAAAACTTTTCAGTTGTGAGAAAAATATGGGAAAGTCGATAGAGAGAGTATGAGCTTCCACCACGAAGGAAACGATGGAAGCAGCAAGAGTTCCAAAAGTGACAGGAATATAAGTTTCGGTGCTTGCTGTACCAAAAATAGTTATGATGAGGCAAGAGGAAAATGAAAACGAAAAAGTGGAGAAAATCTTAAGGCGGTTGGTGAGACAATTAAAATTTGTTTTAAAGTAAATAGAATTCGCAGGATCAGCATAAAGGATAAAAGGATAAATATTGTACTAATTGAGGAAGTTTTCTTCTTTTATTTGCTGCAGCAAAAAGAAATTTCATATACAAAAATTTGTTTAGATTTAAAAATTTTTCAAGATCAATCGTGATTTAATACATCTAAAGCACACGATTAAAGTTATTTTATTTAGAATAAGTAAGAATTGCAATAGTTTTTAACATTGGTTTAACTGATATTATATGTATATTTTAGTATAGTCACCGTAAAGATCCTAGAATTTGTATTACTCTTTAAATCCTCAAACCTTTTTAAACTTAGTTTATATCTCAAGTTTGTTGATACATAAAAGAGAAAGATTGTCATTAAAGCATGTAAGTAAAATAATACGTAAGCAGAGCAAAACAGCAATCGACGAAACTATCAGTAAATTTACTTTTGGGCCCAACCAAGCCACTATAAAGACTGATGATCGCGTTTGTAAAATATTTGGTTGAGAGAGAAGGAGAGGGGAATAGAGACGTAAGTAAGAGCATCTCGGGGCTTTCAAGAGTGCAATATGAGATTCCTGAAACTGGAGGCAGTATTCTATACCTAATATTAAAAATTTATAATATTATTAAAAGTCCAAGATATAAAAAAACGTTTTAAATTAAGAATAACTATATATATCTAAGTATTCATCTGTTAAAATCATAACATTATCGATAACAAATATTTATTGAATCTTGTGAGGTTAAAAGGTGACGTCATCTATTCGAATCTCTTATACCAAACCAATTCCAAGAGAAGGGCGGCAGATGGAAATACGTAGTGTTACAGACAATCTCATATTTAATGCAATCCTAGTCTAATTTTCACTGGGAAAATAAGATTCCTTACTGTTCTCTTTTACTATTTCAGGATATAATAATTAAGAAAACACATTTTAGGACAAATTCACTAATAATTATATTAAGGAAATAGAAACTCCGTTAAAAGACGACCGACTTTCTAAATAATAGTAAATGCCGAAAGAAATATTTTAAAACTCCTAACTATTTTAGGGAGTTTTGTACATTTGTAAAGGAACTTTCATGTTAAAAGGGACCTTAATTATTTTATAAGTTACGACTGCTTTTCCATTCACTATGATACCTGGGAAAGAATTCATTGATAAGAATGCAGCCTTTTTACTTATATTCTAGAGACCGAGAGCCAATCTGCACTGTGTAAGCACGTAGCCTGGCTTTTCCTGAAAATATACAATAGATTATTCATACAAACGACGTGTTCTAGATCACATGTCACGCTATTTTAGCTACGTATCGAAATGGGAAGGCTTCATTAGGGTTAAATATATGAAACTATATTTTTATCTCAAAATGAATAATCATGGTTAATATTGTTAGCTGACGCTCATTTTACCTCCATTTACTTGTCTGATGGTAAGTTTAGGTGTGAAAAGATAATAAATAGATTATCTGAAAAAAAAAAATTATAATTTCATATTTTAAACCTTCTTGATAACCTCCTATTTCGACCTTTGGCAAAACTAACGTGCCTGACAATCGATTTCTTTCTTACAGATAACCAAGCTGTGTATTTATACTATGCAGATTGCCTCTTGTCTTATGGGCTATTACACAATACATTCGCATTGGACGAAAATCGTACAAAATGCAGGAACGACGTGATTATTCCAGTAATTGTAAATATTTATTGATTTTTTTACACAAACATTTAACTTGCAGTTTTGTTGGATCAAATTTAGAGGAGCCTGTCACTTGTGGGGTGGAGAATATAATTTATGAATCTATGACTGCACGATGTAACGGAAATGAACCAACCTATGGAAGTTTTTCGTGAAGCTTCATGTCTATGTAAGGAGCAGTGAGTGGGTTCAATTATATATGTTTAGTGAATGAAAATTCATGGAATTTAGCTGAGCGTTATCAAATATTTAGACATTTGTCTTAATAAAAACTTGAAGCATGTTTCAAGTTACACTAATTAAACTTAGTACATCAATTAAAGTACTAAGCTTTAGTTTAATGCTAAGCAATTAAAGTACAAAGTTAGTACTTAGAAAATTAAATTTATTCGTTAAGTTCTCATTTGAAACAACTTTATATTGTGGATTGTAATTCATAAACCCGATGGGTAGAACGTAGCATATGACCCAGGTTGTTAAAACTTTCAATATATTCATGTTATAATACTCATATTGTTTCTAATTTATTTAAGATCTATTTGTATTGACAATATATAGAAAGTATTGTGTGTATTTTTAAGAGAAACCTGTTGTCCTATTTAACCTTAAGTCAGTCACCTCTCGTAAATCCATCGAAGCCTACAAAAATGTCTCATCCTTCTAACTTTCATCATTCCTTTTCAGAATTATATGTCAGAAAAAATTAAATATTAGTTTTACTTTTTACATTTTCTTTTCTATAGTGGTCGCAATATACTTTATAATTATCTTTATCTCTACAATTGGAACTATTTTTATTTTTGTAGTTCATTGTTTATTTGTATTGGTTCTTTTTATATTATCGTAATGTTTGCCCTCTGTAATTTCAGTTATCTGGGTCTGACGATGTGTTCATTGAGCACGAAAGGCCTCACAAAAATAAAAAATTGTCAATAATTGGAGTGTTTTATCATATATTAAGCATTTAGTTTCGAATAAGAAGAAGCTGGTAAAATGTGTACATAATATAATGTTCATTTAAGATGGCAACAAATATTTACTTCAGTGAAAACTGCTGACAAGTTAAAAGTAGACTTACGAAACATATATAAACCTTCAACTTTTTCTTCTTTCATTTTGTACAGGACATATTATTTCAGACCAGTCTTGAATTTAATTGTAGAACAACGTTCCCGAATTGATCAACACAGTCCTTATCGCATTAATTCAATTCCTACTAATTATTTCTCTCAGAGTGTACATCATCAGTAAGCAAAAAACATTGCTTAAAATGAACCACTTTTATTACGCGTCCATCCAAATCTCATGGTGTAAAAAAAGGAGTATAGAAAGGAATTTTCATAAAAAATTTCAATTCTATAGGTCAGTCACTTTTAGAGATATGGAGCAGACAGTCAGACAGAGAGACAGAGAGACATGCAGCAATGTTTCGAGACCTACGAGCAATAAAACCGTTAGCAAATAAAATATTTTTCGGAAAATAATTACTATCCTTGTCTTAAATTCCATAACTTTCTTCTTCTGTACATCACTTATACGCAATTTATACGAAACCTTAATTTACAAGTTAATTATTCTTCGTCTCAAACTCGTACCATATCATCCCATTTCCCGAAAACTGTACCAGTGGTTATCATGTATCGACAGTTTTATTTTATTTTTAATAGAGTCAACAGTCATAAATGGGTAACATTGCGTATTGGAATAAAATAAGAGTTTATTTATTATAAGAAAGGAAATTCAAATAAGAAGAGATTCTGGCCCATTTATGCTGCACTTAATTCACATGTACTTAGATCCCTAGTCATGGCAGTTCTGTCAGTAGCACCTTGTGTTGCCGAGAGGGTTACTTTGTTGTTGGACACGAGTATGTCACAAACGTGTGTACACTCTACAACCACCTCTCCCCAGGGTACAAGCAGTCAGCTGTATTAGGTGTTCCACAATAGAACTTCCTGCATAGTCTCTTTAAGATTTCATAATGCAGAATTATGAAAACAATATTGTGTGTTTTTATACATCCAAAATCTCGTGTAAAAACCCACGTTCAAGGTTTGAAAATATCAAAATTTTGCAACTCCTTTGGTAGTGTATTTATTAACCGTAAAACAGAATACCCAATTAACTATAATAACAAACAACTTGTCTGTATTTGGATAGTTAGAATGTAAATAACAAATATTGTTGTTATTTTCGATTTCAAATAAGTAAGCAGTACATAACTAATTTATATCAAGGAGTATTAATAATGTCATTCCTTATCATCTATTTCGAACACAAAAGTATACTTAACTTTAAAATAAGTTTTAAGGGTGTTATCTTTTTAACAAATTGATTATTGGTTATCCGATGTATCAGTTTCGCTAAGCAGAAGTCTGCTAAACTAATTCAAGATAGATTCAGTTGCAAAATATGTTGAAGCTACAACCTAATAAGTAAGAAATTAACTTAGGGTTTCAAAGCACGTTATTTCCAATTTTATAAAACATTAAACAAGAATAATTTAGTTTTTAAAATTTAGGTTAATATTTACTAAAATTAGAGTAGGTTGTATTGTAAAATAAGTTTGTTACTAATTGAAACCGTACGTTAATAAAGTATTTAAAAGTACGCTTTTCAAGTAGAGCGAGTTGAGCTTGGCGAAAAATATTAAAAACTTTTCAAACAGCATAGAAATTAGTTGATCTCACAAATACTCTTAGTCGAATTGCAACTATAGGAAAATCAAATAGAAATGGGCGTCCGGTTCTAGCTTTGAAAATAATAACGTTAAGTATTATAAAGTATTGTCAGTTGCCGTGTTTCAAATCTTAAACTTGACCCGTCTGTTGTATCTTTTAAAGAGATCTGTAAAAGGCACAGATAATATTCACAAAATATTCTCGACAAATTCAGTCTATTAGATAGTGTAATATTATAGTAAGGCTATAAAATAATTTGTGAAGGAAGCGTAAGTGTTTAATATTGTTTATTTGATATCGTAATTACATCTGAGTATACAATGTGAGTGTGTGCACATGCGTATGTGTCCACGTTTTGCTACTGTAGGTAAATACCTGTATTTTGCTCCTCTTTTAATGCATAAGAAAGTAGATTATCATAAACTCCTTTTCAAGATTACTTTCGGAAATTTTATTAAAATGCAGTATTTTATTTTAGTTTGTATTTGATCAGCAAGTTTGCTCATAATTATTCTGAAGTATCTAGTGCGCGCCGCTAGTTGCCGTGGGAGTTCGCGCTCGCTCGCAGATCCCTGGGCGGAGAGAGATACACTGAAGTTGGTTGGTTCATTAATATGGTAGTTCCTTGGAGAATATTCATGTGCTGTAGATTATACAAAGAGTTGGAGCTTCAACTTGTAGTGATGTGTTTCAAACTAATAACAACACATGTGTCCTCCTCTAGTTAGCTCTTGCTTTGTTATAAAATTAGAGTGACTTGAATATTAAAATGCCTGCTTTTATACACTTACACAATCTGCTAACGCTATAACAGCCTCAGATAAAACTTTTAAATGATGTCATGAGTAATTTAAATTTAATTCATTACTTTAAGTAAAAATAACTGTTTTTTGTAAATAACACTTTTCAAGCTTTCAAAAACTGTAATATTATGGTACATTAACTTTGTGAACATCGTAACAACATATATATATATATATATAATCATCTTTATAGTTAATTACTGTAAGACCTGCTTGTGGATCAGTAACTATAATTTCTTCACCAGCACTAGCCTGTTAAAAAAGTAATAAGATATTTCACAATACGATATACAATTTGTAATGAAAATATTACCTTCATGACAACCGGTAGCTTTTAAATTAAATTGAATTACACGATTGGATTGAATTCCTACTGTATCTTTCATTTTGGGTTCTTTAGATTATTTGTATTATACCGTCTAGTTAAATATAAAATGTTTTAATAAAGATGAGAACATTTGTTTGTTTTTTATTATTTATTGTGGTACAGTAGTTAAATAACAAGTAAACGTATACGTTTTTAACATTATACATTTTGAATTTATTTCAAGTTTAATATTAATTTTGGAAAAAGGAATTTATAGAAAATCGTATTATTTTGAAAAATCAATACCTGAGCGATATCGAAGTCTATCACTCGAGATGCTGGAAACATTTCATTCCTGTCTGTCGAAATAATATCTAGAGAATCAACTGACGTATAGAATTAACAAAGGTTGTTGTAGAAATTCATTACACTTATAGGAATAAAGGCTGCAATGAATTCGTGAGTTCAATTTTCTGTTTTTCACGTCCGAATCAATAATTGTCAAATCATGAACATTACGTTACCTTGTATTTTTCTAATATAACAACAAAGAATATCGGTTACTTTTTTGTAAATATGGTGGTATTATTAAAATGTAGTGTTATTGTTATGCATTTGCTTAAAATCATCGTAGCCTTATTTATACATTTATTTACTTAAGTTTAATTTACCAGTTATTTTTTCACGAGCTATTGCATCTTGTTTAAACAAAATTTATGAATTGATTTATATAACTATGGTTTATGTTTATTTTAATAAATAGTTATGAAACTTTTTAAAGTGTACAAACGATTCATTTCAGTATTCTAACCGGGAATGTGTATCACGCTGGTGGAGCTTTGTAAATGTATGAAGTTCATTCTTTCCGAATAAACGTTTTTCGATCTGTAAGCAGTTCTCTTGGACATCGCGAAAGCAAATTATGCTGATGCAATTAATAGAAAATTTACCAACTCTTTTGTGACTGATAATGTAAATGTTAATTACTAGCTTATGCTTATTGTATACAGATCAAGCAACAATGCGAATTCAGGTGACACCACCATCTGAAGACAGCTAATTCGGAAGTTGGCAGAACTGTGAGGACAGTTGTTCCGTGACTGTTCTGTTCAGACAGTAATAACTAACTTCGGCTGACTAAATAGATCTATAATACCAATACGAAATAAGCTGACCCCAATTACTAAGGACAGTAAATTGGTTGAAATATGAGGAAATTACTCTGCATTACTAATAACATATTGTAGAATATATTGAAAAATTAGTATCTTTTTATTTGACTTAAAAATAAAAATATATCGTAGAATATGGTATATTATTTGTAAGCCACTATTTATTTTCAACCAAAAGAAAAGAGAATAAGTAAGTAATACATTTAACAAGATACATTTTTAGAACAATTTAAAACGTATTTAAATTTATGTGCATACTTAAAATAATTTCTTAAGCTTTTTTTGAGACCTAGAGAAGAGAATATATTCCCTCGAGAATATATGCAACCTCAAGTCGTATTGTTTTATGTTTTTTACAACTGTGGCAAACGTCTAAAATCGCATTATCTATTTAAATTATCATCTTCAATACCAAACGCATAACAATAACAAAAACATAAATAAATAATTCTAAAGTGTTGTATCTATAAATTAGTTTGTTATATGTAACAAAAATATTGGACAATAACTTAAAATATTGAAAATGTAATTTTATATTACTGCTTTATAATTTCACCTGGAAGAACATATGTTTGAGCATGTGATATATTCGCACGACCTGAACTGTTCTGTATAGTTAGGCAAACCTGCATGTACTCGAGAGAAAGTACAAAAGCAAAAGACAACATACCAAACTTGACGATGACTTCGCCAAACTTTCGTTCAACATGTGGCACAGCCCTAACTTACATAAAACCGAGTTTAAACTGACTTAATACGTCATTTGGCATGTTAGATCTTAATTAATTAAATCAGGATCTGGATGTCGTAGCATTAATTATTATAAAACGAATTTTTTATTTTATACAGTGCAGTAGAAGTTAGTATTCTTTGAAAAATGGTTTATCTTGCCTTATTGCAATTTGGTTCTTGGCTGAGCTTCAGCGAAGCCTGTTTTTCGTGGCGCTGGACAAAATTAAATTTATATCTGTTTGTCCGGTCTATATGTCAAAAACGAACTGACCTCTATACTTGAACATTTTTATCAAGCCTTATTTTTACACGAGGAACACTGAGTTCAATGTAGATTTGGACGAGATTTGGCTGAGCGTTAGTGAATATTTGTATATTTATCTTATGGGTCACTATGATGGAAACGAGAAAATAGCATAGCCATATGAGGTTTTTCAGTCACATGTGCATTTTTTATTTGTAAATTAAAAGAAAAAAATGATGGAGTGGAATGTCTATGTTATATAAAATAAGTCAATGACAGGATTTAATTTTAGTGCACTCTTGCCTTGTAGTTCCATCCCTACCACCATAATGTTGATTATTTAAACACTTCAATGAAACCTAAGTTAATGAAAAAAGCATGAATGATGAATTTGGTAAGATATATTGAAAAATGTGTGTAGTGTGAGTTTTGAATACAAAATGATTATAATAGGTAGACAAGAATGTGTTATGTTATGATGGCGTATGTCTAAAAATTAATAGGCATTAATGACCTTCAGAAAAGTTATTCTGAGGGTCATTAATGCCTATACTCTGTAGGATAATAAAATTTTTATTTTATATGCCAGTATGATGTACCTGTAAACATTCATTTTCGGAATGCCCGCATGTCTATCTGTCCGGAGGACAACTGGGAAAAAAATGAGTTATATACATTTGAAATAGTATATGCAATCTTAGCAAAGCCTACTCGAATCGGGGTGTGGCGTAATCTTAACTTGACTGTAAGTTGGTTTGGTAAGTTATGTTCCAAGAATTGTTGAAAGTTACTGATTTCAATTAAATCTTAGCTCGCGTTAATGTATTACAGACCGTGGTCATAACAAAGTACTGAATTATATGTGGAACGACTGCTTTTGCGACAAATATTTGTATGTTAAGTATTAGTCGATTAAAACTAAAAAACACTGTCACAAAAAAATAAGATGCTCTAATATATTATAACAAACTGAAAAAATATTGATGTATTTAAAAGAAATCAAACATTTTGAATACAATTGCAACCTGAAGAGGCGTATTAATTATGATATCTTTAAACACCAAGATCAACTTAAAACTGTAATATGTATATTTGGAATATTTAATGTAAACATATAACTTGCTATGATATATTAAAATATATTATTCAACTCTTTAAAATTAGAGTTAAAAATATTATAAATGATACGTAAGACTTTGTATTGTAAAATATACCTTATCCAGCTTCACAAAGAGACAAAATATATTTTATTACACAAATATAATGAAAATATTAATTACAAGCCTACTATTAAAATTTGGCAGTAATTTTATAATTTTTTTTACAAATTCTGTAAATAATGTGTAAATAAGACTTACTAAAAGATAATACAACATTTATGCAGGAAAATACACACTATACATGTTCAAACGATTATTTCAAACCAATACCTCATATTTGAATTTAAACTTCACACATTTTAATACTTTTAAAAAGCAGCTGCTATGCTGTAACCAAAAGATAGGAAAATAGAAAATTTCGAGAACCTGAACTTCCGGAGACATCGTTTAAGCACCCCATTTATGGTAAAAATCATTTGTAAAGTGGACAGCCTCAACTAATGCTAGCCATAGCGCACATAGCTATGGACGCTTTTACCCCTACATACCGCATTACATAGGTTTAAGGTCATCACTATGGAGTGGCTGCTCCATTATATTACTTTGGGGTAGTAGTTTACACATTACATACACTAAGTTCCATTGACACTATGTTACCTTCTAAAGCGACTTACTGCATTAAATTAACGAGATCTCAACAATATATGTTAAAATTCATTGAAATGAATAGTTACAGAGTGTGAAAGTATTACGAAAAGTATTTTTGATATGATATACTATACGGAAATAAAACCCGATATTTCGTGACATGTACAATTTATCTTCTTCAGCAGTGAAACCAATTAGTGTACAAAATGTTACCGTACAACAAGGACAATTCAGTTTTTGATCCTGGTACCTCGTCCTGAATTGGATCTTCTCCGAATTATTTGTGACATTCTGATGAAGCGCTGCCCATGGTCACGGACAGGAGAAAGGAGACTGGCGTCTTGTCCTTCGTAAACAATTACGTGCACGCATTTTTAAAGTTTTGTAACCTCACTTTAAAAAAATATTAACCGGATATAATGTTAATGTCACGCCGCTCCGCAGTGAATTTTCCGGTTGTTTGTTTCATTTTCTTGCCGAAGAAAATGTAGTTCAACACCAAAATATTCGTAGGTGAGCGTATTTTGATTTCGTCACTTATGGGATTGAATTTCCATATTAATATGCTTGAGGGCGCGTTTTACAAACTCTCATGAATCGATAATATCTCACGAGGAAAAGGCTTTATATGATTACTTACCACACAAAGACGCCCATTTGTTAAACTTGGTCCCCATTACCAACACAATGGCAGGATATAGTGTAGCTATTGTTGTATGACGGTTCATTAATTGTTTGTCCGTGTGAGGTTTTGTCTGGGGACGTTCGCTGAGGTGGAAACTGATGAATGACGTGAATACTAGGGATTTTTTAATTTCAGAGTGCCGTAATTTCGCGGTTTACGTATATGAATTGTTTGAAAATGAGTATTTTGTATTGTCAGTAAAAAAATTATCATAGTTTTCAGAGTACGGTATATAAAATTAACATAAATAAAATAAAATTCAAATATACACAATTTCGGAATCCCCACGTGAAATGTACCTATAAATTACGAAGATATTCTGTAATGTGGACTCGAAACTTTGTTTTATAATGATTTCTGTTGCCAAATCGATGGTTTTCCAGTTAAAAGATAAATTTTTACACGATCATCAAAACACAGTGTGGATGGTAAATTTATAACGTAAATCTAAAGTACGTTTTATTCTTCCAGGCGAAATTAGAGCTAAGAAGCCCTCTCTAATAACCAAAATTAGGACAAAAGTCATAAAAGTCACTTCAGAAACATGAGCAATGGCTTAGTCAATCACAAAATTCACGAAACAAGTTAGATTAAGTGATGAAAATGTATGATTTTTATTTTGTTCTCTACTTTCTCAAAGAAAGATGTTGGCCGCGCGTTACCTGAACTTGAGAGGCCGAAAATTTCATTTTTTTGGCTCTCCACACGATATTTTGAAAACGAACTGATCTACGGATTTGAAAGTGTTCACACAGCTTCATTTTATATGACCTAAACTGAATTCCGCTACACGTAATAAAAGAAAATTGGTATCATCATTAACATTAAACCATTAAAAGTTAAAACTGCATTATACAACCCTAATACAACCATCGCTAATTTATCACAACAGCAAAATTACAGAACATAGAACCAAAAAATATTTCCGGCAATGAAAGCCTAAGATATAAACTAAAAGAATGTATTAAATATGCAGTGAATTCATAAAAATGAGCTCATTTTTAAATTTCAAACGAATTCTCATTTAAATTCCACAAATTTATACTTTTTGTACCTTACAAAGTACCAAGAAAGATTACCATAAATTATTTGAACTATTTTAACGTTTTTTTGAACTACAAAACTGTTGAGGATGATTATATGCATATTAAAAGTACTAATGATATAACAACAGGAATAATTGAACAAAGAATTGCTGGAAAAAATATTAAATGAAAGTTCATTTAGATATAGGCAACACTGAGTTCGACTATGCTGCATATTACTCCATAGGATATGGCTGAGAGTGATCGAAAATTTTTATATTGGTCGAAAAAATTGCAGAATACATAGTTTTTAACTAAATGAGTGGAGAGATATGCTACTTAATTTGTGTCATAGTAACATGTCAATGAAGGAGGAGGAGCATAAATTGACCAAAACTTTTATACATATACTAATATTTATTTTATTTCACAAATATATTGTATAGCATCAGCTGTAAAATATTATTCACAGATGATCATGCTTTATACACATTACTCGTGTACAACTGTGTCCATGTGGCTACACTAAGCTGTTACGAGTTAAATAAATAATTTAGGGATATAACCTTACAGTTACAGATAATACTGACCTTTTGGAGGTAACACAAAAAAATGAGTTTTTTCCATTATCAGCAGAAAATTAGAAAAAAAAGTTAAGAAAATAAAGGAAATTGCTTTATTTATGGCTACAAAACTAACATGATTGATAATATGATAAACAAGAAAAAGAAAATAAATTATTGAAAGAAATTCGAGAACAATATAATATCAAAATAAAATTCAAAGAACCAGAAAAATGGATATCTGTTTCACAACAATTTCAACAATTTATATACAGATATTACTAAAAGTTTTAAGAAACATGCCAATATTAATGTATCTACAAATTCCAAAATCAAATAAAGAATATATTGGGAAATCCAGAGAATAAACATAATGAAGAAGAAAAATCTGGAATTTATCAAATTAACTGTAACAAAATTGGGATTTAAAAATACATTGGTCAAACAAAAAGAAAGTTAAAAAAGAGAGCTAAGGAACATATGTCATGTTTAAAAAAATCCTTTTTCAATCCAAGTTTTTAACTTTAAATTAAGTTCAACAAATACAAAATCATGGTAAGAAATCCCTGACACTGCTAACTGTCCGTGGTTTTTTACTCTAAAAGTGTCTTTACAAATAATCAGATCCAACAGAGTATCGGACGTAGGCAGATGATAAGTCGGGTTGAGAGGCAATATTTGCAAATTTAAAATATTAAACCAACTCTAGTAACTGAGTTTTATCATAGAACACTCTATTACTACTTAAATCTATATTTTAAGTCTCCAATAATAACTAAATTATCATACAAAGGTAACAAGTTTGACACTATATCGAAAAATTCAGCCAAGTGACCAGCTTTAGGGGGTCTGTACATTACACAAAGCAAAAGGTTTTCCACCCATGACATACCTCCAAAATTAGAAATTCTGGTTTTTTGCAGTACTGGGCATGTGATCTTGCTAAAACATTTCATTTAAAAAAAACTCTTATAATATACAGCAACACCGCCACCCTCCTTGCCTTCCCTATCGTGTCTAATTAGTGTATAATTTTTTACATGAAAAGGCAATGACAACAATTCGGGGTTTAAAAAACGTTTCTGTAACAGAAAAACAGAAGAGAGAGAGAGAGAGAGAGAGAGAGAGAGAGAGAGAGAGAGAGAGAGAGAGAGAGAGAGAGAGTGAGTGAGTGAGAGAGAAAGAGAGAGAGAGAGAGAGAGAGAGAGAGAGAAGAGAGAGAGAGAGAGAGAGAGAGAGAGAGAGAGAGAGAAGAGATTAATAAATGTGTTTTTAACATTTTATTACATGTGATAACACTTTTTACTGTTATCCATAATTGCATATTGGCTTTTTTTAAATTACCAATTAGAAATTTATATGCCTAACTATGAAATTGCAATTTCATTGAGCTAAAAACCTCAAATTTTTGTGCTTACATGTTTGCTAGACTGAAGTGAACATTTTGTAAGGGGAACGAACGAGTTTCGGACCTAGACTATAGGAATTGTTAAAATAAACAATTCTCTATACCTTTCAAAGCCATTATAGATTAGTTTTTTATATACAGTTCTCTATGACAAAACAACTCTATGAAAACATTTAAAACAGTTCTCTAAGACAAAATCCACGTTGCAAAAGACTATGGGGCATCTCTTAGTTGAAAAATTCAATAGTTAAACTTACTTCTATATTTTGCCTATTTTGTAAAGTGGGCATACAAATTTTGGTCTGAATTCATAAATCTATAAGACTTCCAAATGCATGTGCATAGGATGGTTTTGTCTGCGGGGGCCAATTTTCCTTATTGGCGTTTATAAAAATGGACCAATCTTTTTATAAATTAAAATCCTATATCTGTTAACAGGTTTAAAACATAAATGAGCTAATATAAGATAAGGTAATCATGAATAGAAAACCTTGCTATTCAGCCATTTTTCCATGAAAACTTTAAATTTACTGATTGGAACATTCTATGCACTTTCTGGTAAAATTGTTAAATATATGTATTATTTAATTCTAAAAAAAGCATGTGACTATTTTTAACCTTGCCTAATCTAGCTGTGGGAAGATCTAGCAGATATTTATTTCCTGTGTGATGCCTATAAATAATATTGATTATTTAATTAATTCAAAATTTCTTTTACTTAAAGTAACAGGCAATAAATATATAAGCTTGGGGATGTTATAATTTGAAATTCTTTATATAACGACATACTTGATTCAAAATTATTATTGAATATTCTTTATGATTCTCAAATCCTTTTTTGCCAGATAAATACTTTTTTTATTTTATGCTGGTCCCCCAAAAAGTCACTCACAAACATAATTATCTTAAATGAGAATGGAGGAACGCATAATATACAGTGATCAAAATTTTCTGACACAGCTTTTTAGTTTACATAAACAGATAGATAAACTCTAGATAATTATGTACATAAATCATTTTTATGATAATCCCAGCTTAATTTATTGTCCTACATTTGCATCCAGTAATTTAACACAATCATTACTACTTTTGATAAATTTTTTAAGAGAAAATGTTGTGTTCAGTTTTACCGTACATAAATGCACTATAGCAATTCAACATCAGCAACAACAAACGCCAAATTTATAGCCCGTTTGCAAATTTTCTGGGTTAGAATTTGTTTAATGCAAAATATATAACCGTCTGGTTCAAACTCAAATGTCCTTCAGACATATATACCGATAGTGTAACACGTATTTTTGGACTAGAGCTTAGGGATATATAGTCCAAATCAATCATAACATTGAACTTGTCTTTTGTTTTGGGAACTTTCCTGTATATCTTTCATCAAGACTTGTTATGTGTTAAGGTTGTGGTCGTAGCTATACATTCGTAGATATTAGTTTAATATATTAACTGCGGCGGCACATCACTACTATCCCGGCTTCTACAAAGTCGGCACATTAGTGATGTCGCAGTGAATACAGTGTAAATACACTTCTATTGAAATACATTATAAACTGAGATATTCGTAATAAATATAAACTAAACGCTATTGCAACAGTAATACATTTTAAAATCCAAAATAAATTCCTTATGACACAAATAGAACTTTTTTAGATTTGGATTTTAGTAATAGAGTTTATTTAAATTTAATAAAATAAAGACGTTATTGGTTTAAAATAAGTTAAAATATCAGTACAGTTCATAATTAATATATTGCGCAAATGCCAAAGAACTTTATAAGTCATTTCACTAAAACAAAAAACTGCATACGGTATAGCAATAAAAGTAGATAATGTATTTCCATGGAAACATTATCCTAATTTCATATTAAACTAATGTTTTTCCCAAAAAAAAATTATACAAATGAAAAGTACTTTAATATCAGTGTTAAAATTAGAAATTTAGTTAATACTAAATTATTTTGACGATATATCTCCAGAGATGACGTTTCTACGCAACCCAACTCATGCTTCCTCCTACATGTCTGTACTTCATTTCGAAACATGGCATTCGGATAATTCAGGTATGACAATTTATGGAAGTAATAGGTTTACTGAGTGCGATATTACAATTTAGTTTTTCTTACCTTAAACTTATATTTTTATTATTTATAACATTAAATTATGAAAGATAATAACATTCCAAGAAGCGTAAATTAGTAACGTTAAAAAACAGGTAGAGTATCTTGTAAAACTTTGAAACAAAAAAGGTAGAAAAAAACTGTTTAAAGCGGTATATACAAGATTTAAAGTAATAAGTAAAACTGAAATCATGACATTTTGAGTGGCTCTTTCTAGTTTATTCACAACTGTTAAAACAATTGCAATGTCTATTGCAACATCCTTCTCTCTAAAATACTCAAAGGCCTCTTGGAAGTTTATATAGCAAATGAGAAAGTAGTTCTGTAACCTAACTACATGGGAATTCACTGTCTTGGGTAATATGCTGAAGGCTTTCAACCTTTACGATTTCCAATCGGCTTAATATTCTCTGGTCTGAGGACCCGGACGTTTCTCCATATAAAGGCCTCTGTAAGCTCTCCTGTAGATATTCAAAGTCTTGAAAGCTACTTATTGCCAATAGCGTAGTATAGCTGGTGCAGTGATTATTGTGAGATTACCGAATAAAACAATCAAGCGTGGCTACCGTGAATGCTGAGCAATCCTGTACTTTCAAGCAGCCCGGCCTCTTGGCCATAGCTGGTGATTCGGAAACTCATCTTTAAGACGTTGGTTTTCGGGTTAAGTATTACAGAGGCTCCTTAGCTATACCTTCACCTGGTAAAGTAAGGAGATATTTACTTTACTGTTATTTACAAGATATATAAGCCTCCTTTGACCTTAAGAAGCAAGGGGTCTGAGGATTCTTTTCTGTCCTTTGGTATTTCTGAAATTTGCAAAGTGTTTTCTAAGAATCCGCTCCCGATTTGCGGGAAGATCTGAGCCTGTCAGTTTCCAGCATATCCGAGTTTTAGACCACCGGAATCTCATTGATCATAAGATACCTGCTTTAGGGTTGAGCACTTGTCTTTGGAAAGCTGTTCCACACTAAAGTCTTCCATTTGCAGCTTTTTAAAAGAAAGTCTAGGTTTTTGCCATTCATTACATGTAAGCTCGTGATCTAGGAAGCATACAGCCTATGGGATATTGCGAGTGTTTAGGCAAAACTAAAAATAATGTAGTTTTGTGGTATTTTTATACTGGACACACCCTGCAACGGGCAAATACACATCTTTGTAAGTGACATCTTTCAACCGGCCCTATGATTCTTAAATTTGATTTTAAATTTGAATATTAGAAAAAATTTTAAAATATTCCCTTTTCTCTGTGAAACCACGCTAGGCCTACAGTAGCATATAGAACGATCAGTCATGACAGGCGTTGCAATGTTCTCAGACCAGGGTAGTGGAGTCAGATACGATTTACCCATTCGGAAACGTTTACTATACATGGATTTGTTTTATGGATTCTTACTTACTAACATCTCAAAGGCCATGCATTTCCTTACTGATAATATGGCCGCAGAAATGCTCTAGAATCTGGAATATTTTCGGTATCTAGAAGTTTTCACCAGTTACGGCTATTAGCCTTTGATAGTTTCAATCCATAGACGGGATTAATTACTTTGCCGTAAAAAGTTATACGATTATAAGAAATCCATACTAGCAATTATTAAAGTAGTCCAAATCCATATTATTTTCACCCATTTTAGAAAAAAGCCTATGGAAAAGCGTACGTAAACTTTCATGTACTGAAAGGTGCTTCAGAGAATACCTATGTCAGTGCAGGTTAACATTACTTTCACAAAAAGTCATGATAACTGTGATGATAGATTCATACGGCTTTCTTTGAAGTGTGTTTAGCAAAACATTTCTGGCCTTTAAGAAATAAGTATGATTTTGTTTATGTAAAATTACTTGGTTGGCTCTATTCGTATGTAGAAAAAATATATTTTATGCCAAATAACAAAGTTCTTTCTGTATAATTCTAAAAACTATGCAATATGATTCTTAGTTATTTTTACAGCAGTTTTATTTCTTTAACTTAGCCTTGTTATTAAGTCAGGTACAAGCTTTCGGATTTCCAAGGATAGATTCCTGGATATCAAAACTAAAGTCTGTGGAATCCTGTCCAATAAATAGGCTATATTGGACTATACATATCCTTACAATGTTAGTTTCCAAACTTTAAATCTAAAAATATCTATAAAACAAATTTAGTAACATATTTTTAGCAACGCATATTAAGTTGATTATATTGAAGATTGTAGATAGTACAAAACGAACCATGTATTCTAATATTTGTATTATATCTGTCTAAAACAGTGGCCTTTATTTTGTTGCAGATTAAATATTTGAAAAACCATGGAA
The DNA here is from genome assembly GCF_021130785.1 of Homalodisca vitripennis. NCBI lineage: Eukaryota > Metazoa > Arthropoda > Insecta > Hemiptera > Cicadellidae > Homalodisca > Homalodisca vitripennis. The sequence continues at coordinate 159,128 of NW_025776522.1, forward strand.
GTAACAATAAATCTATAGGAAACGTAAACGTACATTACTAACAAAGTAGAATGGAATGTTACAAATAGGAGGAATTTACAAGAATAATGTTGTCTTTAAAAAACTACACCTAAACTTTTAATACCAAAAAGGGTAAGTAATATACTTTAACTAACTTATAATTCAATATAATTATTACCAAAATGTTTTAGGAATATCAACGTAATAAATATTTATGTTTACAATTTACGTTTTAGTAGAAAAGTATGAACGAACTTATTATAAAATTTATTAAATATGTTTAAGAATATTTATTAACACGGGGTAAAATAATTAGTTAGAGTTTTACACCTACAGTATTACAATTTTCGGTGGAAAAGTTTCATTTTGGTGTATTCGTTCCATCTATTCCAGATATGACTTTAGCATGATTAAGAGAATAATATTGCGTTCAAATTAAAACGGTAATGGATAAAATTGGAAACTTTTATAATTACTTAGATGGCTACTGTAAAACCTCATTGGTCAAATAATGTTATGAAAAGTAGTACGTGCAATTTTATAAATTTGAATGAAAATGGAATTAAACTTTTATTAATTTCTTTACTTCGGATGCTGTTAAATTAAAAATACATGTCGAGAAATTAGGTCAACAGTACAAAATTTATTACTTTACATAATGGATGAATTTCCGAGGAAAATTAAGGTAAAGATAATATTATTTACACGTATCTGATTATTATCATAAAAATTCGTCTTTAATCTGTTTCAGTAAATAAACCCAGAATATGACTTTAATACATACTCGAAATGAAGGAAATTTTGAATTTATAAAATTGATTTAAATGTACAGAAGATTTTATACTACTGAGATTATATTTCCTTTCCAAAAAATGTGACATAAAATTGTCCTAAAAGATAAGTATCAAAATTTAAGTCTGCATACTAAAGAAATTTAAGAAATACTCATAATAGTATATATTTACATATTGATTAATATGCTACTTTTTAGAATATATATGTCAAAGTGAACAAGTTAAACATTTTTTTGTATATAATATAATATGAATCATGTATTCTGTTAATTGTATTATATCTGTGAACAACAGTTGCCTTTAGTCTGTTCCAGATCAAATATTTGAAAAAATATGGAAGTAATATTAAAATATAAAAGAGACGTAAATGTGGACTATTTAAAAAAGTAAAAATAGAATGTGAGACAAGAGGAATTTACTTGATTTATGTTGTCTGAAAATATACATCTAAACATTTAATATCATAATTATGTAAGTACTGTACCTTACCTAAGCAATAATTACATATAATTATTACCCAAAATGGATTTAGTAATAACGCACTGTACATTTATATTTCTTAATTAAGTTTAGTAGAAAGGTATATAGGAACTCGTGTTAAATTTATCGAATATTTATTAATACGTGGTGAGTAATTACTCAGTGTTTTACACATACATTGTTTCAATTTT